>NW_014569404.1:0-27459 GCF_000743755.1 Blastocystis sp. subtype 4 | reverse complement strand
AGTTACACTCTGGATTGTACAACGATTGAAGGTTATAAGGGAACGAGTACACGTACTTGTGTTGAGGCTGGAATTGGTCTGGCAAAGTGGGATAAACCTACTTCTTTCTGTATTGAGAGCAAGGTGGATTTGTTCATGGTACTTGGAATCATTCTGATTATTGTTGGTATCCTGCTTGTTATTTGGGGTATTATGCTGATGGTGAACAGAGAAACGAAATCTCTGGCTAAAACAAAGCCGACGACTGCAAAGCCTGTTACAGCTGCACCTGTAGCCGTTGTTGCTCCAGCTCCAGCTCCTGTACCTGCTCCTACTCCAGCCCCTGCCCCAGCTCCGGCTCCAGCTCCGGCTCCAGCACCTGCCCCAGCTCCTGCTCCTGCTCCTGCTCCTGCACCGAAGTTGTAAGTGGCACTCTATGTTTGTTAAGAAACAATGAACTTCCTCTTCTTGGTATGTTCTGTAGTAACGAAACCGCATTTTTCTAGGACATTGCGAGTAGCATTGTTGATGTGCTTAAAGCGATCTTTCTATCAATCTAATTCATTCCGTACCTGGACCTAGTAGAATTCCTCCCCACCATCGTGACACAACAACAAGAACATTCTTAACATCCATCATAAACATCTAATTGATCAACATTTTACTCTCCCTACCAAATGAAGCATACGGCTTCCAGCAGCACTTTCTCCATCGTCATCATTATCTTGAAACCAAATATCTCGTTCTTGGTCATAAATGCGATAAGCATACATATTGTGAGTGGCTCTATCCATAATCGCAAATCAGATATAAGACCGTTGAATCTTGTTATTTGTATACAGATACTGAAGTACTAATTTCACTTCGGTTTCGGAATGGACTTCAGCACAATGGGCTTGGAAAGTACTTTTTCGGTCCGTAAATGCCTCATCTGAAAACACTTTAGGCTACATTTCTTAGGTACTTGAGGATCCTACACATTTTAAAGTCATAACGAATTCGTCGGAATGGATACCGCCCATATATTCCTTTTCAGGTAAAGGAACAGGAACCTCATTGGCTTTGGAGTGCAATAAAGGACTCTGAATATCGTCTTTGGATTGCTTTGGTTCTGATTTCTCTTCTGTAGGATCCGGTGATAAAGAATGCGGTTGAACATTCTCTCGAATCCATTCCACCCAGTCATAAACAATAACCCTTCCCACATTCTCTGCAAATAGTTGAATCTAAATTAGGACCAAAAGAAGAGGACTACCAGAGATTCTCTAATACGGAGGATTTGCTCATCTGATAACCATTCAGCATAAACGTCAAAGGTGGGATATACCAATGAAGGATAAGTGTTTCGGTAATGGATGGTCAATTCCAAATCTGAACGTCCTTTATCGTTAGAAATGAGTAGTTTAAAAGAATTGTGAGATAATCTACTTTGTTATAGACCGTCTGTACCCACTTTACAAACTTATCTGCATAAATGGCTTCCAAGGCACAAATCTCATCTTGCTGTTGTTGGTAGTTATCGTCATCCATTTGTGAAGATACTGAAACAAACCGTGCAATGGAGATCCAAATTGTGAGTATCCTAACAAAGACATCAAATCAACCGGAAGGAGGTATTCTCCTCCGCATAGTACAATCCAATTTTACTAAAGCCACTCCGCCTAGTGAGAAAGAGATAATCACATTTTCCAAGAAGCATAACATCCAGAACTGCCTTTAGGATGGAATCCGAGCCATATTTTGTTGCCTTCACACCTCCAACATGAGACCGTTTAAATCCCTTAGTAGTCACGATCAATTCGGGAAACATCTGTTGCATCGTTCTCTCCATCGTCGAACTATCTGTTGACAAGAAAATACGTATAGGAACATCCGATCCGTGCTTCTTTTGCTGTTCTTTGATTAGAGTTTTCAACATTCCAATGAACGTGTCAAATCGTTTTGGGGTTAAGAACTGCCGACTGTCTGTCCAATCACTCTTTCCAGCACCCATTCGGAGATGAACACCAATTCGAATTCCATTTCCTAACTGTTGTTCATATTGCTTCAAATATGTATCCACAAATGGAGTGGGAGCAAAGAGGCCATGAACACATCGATTGTAATACAAGTCCACTGTTGCATAAAGCTGACTACGATCCTCTGACATCATCATTCGATTCTTCAGGAGACCAATTCTCTCCATGAAGTAGGAATTGTACCGACGTCCCAAGAAGCGGTCTGCTGTCACATGCAATGTCTGCATCAACACAGCTCCATCACCAGCAAACGAACGAGATGGATTTGGCAAGGGATCATTCTCGTCAACTCCTGAAACAACAAACTTGTATTTGTGATTATACCGAGGAGGAACATGTGTTTGGATCTGTTCTAGAAGTGATATCACCGAAACGAACTGACTCTTCATGGTAGCATTGAGAGGAATATACATATGAGGAAGCGGAAATAGGAAGTATTTGTCAGTAATCACATCACTACTAACTAGACATGAGGTAGAAGAAGAAATGAGACATTGTAAGGCTCGATCGGTCATCATTGCAATAAACAAAGAGTCACAGATCCCAATGATTTGTCCTGCAATTCCCGTGGTACCTCGTTTGAGATAAACCACTTTCTTCGTTGTATTCACATTGGAAATGTGGACAGTACGGTACTGGTTGAAGAAAGAATTCCATTTGGCTACATCTCCAGAGCGATTCTTTCGGGTTGGAATTCTCTTTCGGCGAGTCTCGTGTGGTGATGGAACCTCTTGTTGTTGTGGTATTGCAGATGGTTGATGTGATGTTGAAGAAGAAGGGGTTGGTGACGGGTATTGTGCTACTGGAGTTACCAATCGCTTTGGTACTACTGACAGTGCTACTGGTGTTACTGATGATTCTGGTGCTACTGATAATGCTGCTGTTGAAAACAATATAGGCATTACTGTGGATACAGATTGCTCCACTGGCTGTACAACTGACGACATTGCAAAATGAACTGTTGGATACAGAGGCAAGTCAGTAATCCCAATCTGACCAAAAACACCCACAGCTTCTACAACTCTTAGCATTGTAATCGATATTGTACCAGTTGAATCAGAAGGACTCTCAAATAGCACATCAACCTGATTTTGCTTCACATATCCACTACACTGCACAAAATATACCTCATTAACATCTATTCCTCACAAGAATACTCATCTTCTACGAGAGGTAACTACACGAAAAGCGATCCTCACTTGAGCAATCTCATAGGAAAGAAAAATAAAAGAGAAAAACGTGAGTAACCCCCACATAATGATAAGAAGAAAAAATGACAGAATCAACTTGATAACAGTCTATTATTCGTAATTTGGCCGGTTTCCAGTGGAGTCGATGCTACGATTCACGTTTCATAACTTCAAACACGTTCTCAAGCTTCCCTTCTGTCCGTTTGTTGCGAGATTCTCTGGGTATCAATGACCGTTTATCTGTCTAAAATATAGCTTTGTGGGGAAACCGGGAACCAATACGGAAGCCATTGTTGAGAATTACTTGGATGTTCCTATTGAGAACTGTAGGACATTCAGTATTATCGCCCATATCGATCATGGAAAGAGTACATTGGCTGATGCAATCATGAAACGAGCCGGAAACATCCCGGAAAATGCTCCGGCACAGTTTTTAGACAATTTGGAAGTGGAAAGAGAGCGTGGAATTACGGTGAAAGCTCAAACTGCAAGTATGTTGGTCAAGAACAAAAGGGATGGAGAAAACTATCTGCTAAACTTGATCGACACACCGGGACATGTTGATTTCAGTTATGAAGTGGAGAAGAGTCTAGCTGCCTGTCAAGGTGTATTAATGCTTGTTGACAGCACTCAAGGAGTTCAGGCCCAGACATTGTCAACATTTCATAGCGCACAGAAACATGTTTACCATGCCTTCTTTGTTGAGGATTAGGAACTCGATATTATCCCTATTATAACAAAGATTGATCTGCCACACAGTGATATTCTACGTTGTAAGCAACAAATTGTTGAGATTATGAAAACAAAAGATTCGGATATTCTATGTTGTAGTGCCAAACAGGGGATAGTACTATTTTTATTGTAAAGATTATATGAAGGGGATTGATGCAATCTTTAATCGAATCATGGATCAGATCATTTGGCCTCAAGGAAATCGTAAAGCACCATTGCGTGCCCGTGTATGCGATAGTTGGTATGACACCTATAAGGGAATTGTGTGCACAATTCAAATTGAGGATGGTGAGATCAACCAGGGAGATGAAGTGATCTTGCATCATTCAAACTCCAAGTTTGAAGTTCAAGAATTAGGTCTCCTCCTACCGTTTTCGGTACCAGTTCATACTCTTCGTGCAGGTCATATTGGCTATGTGATTCTTGGTTGTCGTGATAACAAGCAAATTCTTCTCGGAGACACAATCCTACTCTCAAACATGGAGCCTAAACCTGCTCCGCTTCCTCATTTCAGTATTCCGAAGAGTATGGTGTTTGCTTCTGTATTTCCTGTTGACCAATCTTCTTTTGAGGAGATGCGAATTGCAATAGAGAGACTACTTCTGAATGACAACTCAGTGACTGTAACACAAGAGACATCAGAAGCCTTAGGAATGGGATTCCGATGTGGATATCTGGGTGTACTGCATATGAATATCTTTCAAGAGAGACTTTTCAAGGAGTTTGGAATGCCTGTATTGGTGACAGCTCCCTTTGTTCCTCATTATGCAATATTGAAACAAAACCATCGTAAGATACTAATCAAGAAACCATCTGAAATGCCTGTACCATCAGATCTGGAGTGTGTATTGCAGCCAATGACTCGAGTCACAATTCTCACACCAAAGGAAACAGTAGGCACATTAATGTCTCTATGTCGTGATCGACGAGGAGAGGAACTATCAATTCAGTATCTCGATAACAGTCTAGTATTGATGGAGTACTGTTTACCGTGGTCCGAAGTAGTTGTGGACTTTTACGATATGGTTAAGAATCTCTCTTCGGGTTATGCAAGTTTGGAGTATGAAGAGGATGAATGGCAAGAAGATGACATCGTGAAAGTAGACATTCTAATAAATTCAAAACCAGTCGACGCATTGGCATTTGTTTGCAATCGAAAGCAGGTGGAATCACGAGGCCGGCAGATTCTCCTACGTTTGAAGGAGGAGATTTCTCGACAGCAGTTTGAGGTGATTCTTCAAGCAGCTGTTGGGTCCAAGATCTTCGCAAGAGAGAGGATTCCTCCATATCGTAAGGATGTGTTGGTCAAGGGAGGGAAGTTGGTTGGAGGAGGAGATTCGACTCGTAAGAAGAAACTGTTGGAAGCTCAGAAGCGAGGGAAGAAGCGATTACGAACAATTAGTAATGTAGAGATTCCACAAGAAGCCTTTTTAGCTGTATTGAATCGAAAAAGTGGACAATAGAGTGTTTTGCTACAACAAACATATCACAAGGGAGAGTAGCGCAATCTCCGCATTCGATATCGATACAATCGTATACACACGATACATATAATACATCCAAGGAACCAGAGGAAGAGAGAATGACTATGAGAAGGAGGATCCAAGAGAAGTGCTAATCGTTTCCCTGCTAGACACATCTGCCAATCAATTGATTCTGACAAATCTACTTGGGACAATAACAATGATTGCATTTGTTTCAATTGGAGTGGGGACAAAACGACATATTGTTCTGTCCCCACAATCCGATAAATCTCTTGTCCAACTCCATAAGATTCAGTAATCCAATTCTCGACGCTTTCAGAGGGATCTGTGATGGTACAAAGAGAAGCAATATCCTTTGCAAGAACTTGAATATAGTCTATTTGTGAAGGAGACTAAAGTTCATTCGCAGCCAATCACTTACCATAGGTAATTCCTTTGGATTCAGAATCGCTCCTGCTACTCGATCTGTGAAGAAGTGAAGGGTCTCGTTATGATCTTCCACGCGAATAAACATCTCTGACCCGTCTATGGGAAAGGAAACAACGAAAGCTACATTGATCAAATGAACCAGTAGTATGGAGTGGCTGGTGGAGATCGGCCACGATATGAACAAGAAAACGAAGATCGGATGACTAGATCTGAGAAACGAAAGAAGATACGACACTAGCATCTGTCGGATTTGTTAATTGAATCCTAGATAGTAGTTTCTTTGTCATTGTAAGTCCATTCTCTTCTGTCGATGGAGAAACCCCATCAACAACATGCCATTTCCATGTTTCCATAAAGTCCTCTTGCTTCTTCACCACATCGGCCCAACACGCCTATAATCCATCAATCACTTCATTCCTACGGCTGAGTAGATATCATGTAAATCCTTTCTATTATAGAATAAATCCATTACATACGAGACTATTTGCTTGCAGAAATTCCAAGTGCGTCTTCACAGCAGTCTACGACTGAGAAAAGTGGTCTAGAATCGACACGAAGTGTTGGTTGAATTGAATCGAGGGCAATTTGCAAGATAACAGCATGACCCATATCTATGGTTACAATAATCCAATACTCCAACTATGCCATGCTGTAACAATACGGAAAAGGAATAGGGTCCATATAAACAAACACATGATAGTACATAACTAAAGTGATGAAATCACTCTAAAAACACGCTAGACTATATGTCAAGAATTTCTACAGGCCCAGGAACACTATCTGCAAAAGAAGGCTGTTTCACGCGCAATGTTCCGTTAACAGCTAACCGCTCATGCAATCCCTTTGTTCCAAGACCTTCTAATTCTGGAGGCAGTTCCACAGGATGTAATTCAGCATACGAGAGAGGTGTAAAGATTTGTTCATAAGAGGGAGACATCAGACGTGTCGGAGAGATGTGACGCTTCTTTGTAACCCAAAAGAAGCAAATTACAACAGTGCACTACAAGTAAGATAGAGATAAGGGGTCTACAAGAGTCTCTGTACAGAATAGAAAAACACCAACAAGAAAAAGAACCTGGGCAATAGCAAGTTGATCCTCATGAGCCCTTCCAAAGCACGCTGCCCGAGTACTGTTCATCAGATAGAGGTCACTACACCCATTAGTTAGCAACGAAGCAGTAACAATGGGATCTAAGTTATATCGAATCTACATATCATATTCTCCTTTTCATACTACCTCTAATGGAATCGTCCCGTTTGCAGGAGACTTCGTATAGAGATAGGGAGACCATCCATTGGACTGATAACACCCTATTCCCGTTTTGGAAACAAAGCCCGAAGTGTCTAACGTGAAGTCTTCACCGGATTTCTGCAATCGATAACAGAGGGAGGAGAGATAAAGGGTAATGTTGCACATTTCCATAGAAGGAATCCAGTATCCAGACCGTTTCTTACATATTTGATGACAATCGGTCGTTGATGAACAATGAAGTGAGGCTTTTCCCACCATCTTCTGGTCCACAAGAGGAGCAGAATCTTCAAAATAGGTCAAATTCATTCCATCGGAGATAACGAAAGACACAACATCTGACAAAGTGTCAACGGTTGTGGAAAAAAAGGAAGAGGCAGTGTAGATACAACCGTCTCCGGGGTCTCCTTGTCGACTGCAGGCATCACTGACGGGAAACAAGTCTCCATTCATCATATTGACGCGAACCAACTCTGTAGAATTAATAAAGAATTTTCTAACAATGAAATCGTATCGCTTACTGAACCACACCTCAATTCGCTCATTATACCTAGAATCAATTCAAAAATACATTCAAACCGTTCGATTAACTGTGGTCGTTCATTTGGTGAATTCGAAACGACATATCCCAAGAAGAGGAATACGATCGGAGTCAGAAACAACAGGATCAAAAGGCTCACATACTTCTTGGAGAGCTTAACATAGTTGACTCCACGCTTGTATGGCGTGTCCTCCTCCATTATTGTGAAAAAAAGGTCGTTTCATTGTGGAATTGTGTTTTCGTGTATTTTTCACATCACTTCGTCTAGAATTGACTTTGTTTATATAATCCATTCGATAGATACACATTCGATCTTTCCTATGAGAAGGGTTGCACATCTGAGAATCTTCTTACCAATAAACGCGGGAAATCGGTATCAGCACGAAGACAACTCTTCCATATTTGAGGATAATGAATGGATAGTAAGTGAATTTTCTTGTATAATGATTCTATAGTCTTTCTGCATTTATTATCCTTGTTATCGCGTTGATCGTTTATGGGATTCTCCACTACCTCACGTACAGTGAGAAGGAAATTATGTATACCATTTGTTAAAGTGGATTTGATGATTGTAGTGAAGATATTACTACCCATACAAAGACATGGACCCGTTTTACAGGAGATATGATATCCGTTGGAAAGGTGAGACAGCAATATCAAGCTGCAAGACAATGGTATGCCGAACAGAATCGGAAGTTGCAACATGTACCAGTAAACGTGGATATTAATGTATAGAAGGATAGTCCATCGTCTACAGGTACTCCTTTTTTCCTTCAGAGTGTTTCATCTTTACAGATGAGTTCAATTTCACAGTTGAACCGAGTCAGACGAACGAAATGTGAGGAGTCTATGACAAGTCAAGAATTGAATGCATATCGATTCATAAATGCCTACAGTATCGTGTAAGGAAATCTGGTGGAAATGAGATGAAGAGATCTTTCAGTCCAGTCAATTCTGTCACTATTTGATTCAATTGATCGTGTCTTTGTGGAAAAAGATGATTTGATCCAGAGTTCAGAACAGCCTGATTTGATGTTCGTTTTCTGCGTAGTGATAATTGTAGATGCATCGTAATTAGCGGTAGTGTCCTTTTGAAGGACGGAGAGAGCCGAGAAGAGAAATGGGAGGGTTCTCCTTATTCGTCCTACCAGATGTTTTGGGAGGTGTTAGGAACCCTTCTAAATGAGGAGTACAAGAGTGTAGGATTGAAAAGAGAAGTTAATATGAAGGGAATTGAAGTGCGTGCAATGACAAATACAGAACTTCTTGTTTTTCGACCGCGTCGTAGTCTTACAGAGGAAGGCCGGAAGGTGTTGAATACGCTGGTTACAAGTGAGCTGGTTCGTTTGCAGCATCTCCTTCAGAGTTCTACCTTGCTGTAGAAACTAAGAGGTATACTGATCGTAGGGCTATGAAGGAAGCAATGAAGGAGACGAAGACGGTAGAGGATCCCTATTGTGTGCGGAACTTATTCCCTGCCTTGTGGTCCTTGATCCAGACCAATCCTCTGCCGAATGCAGTAGAGTCACTTGTTGGAGGAGATGGAGATTCGGTGATCATGGTTCCAAAGAACCAACTAATTGCAATTACTCCGTATACTCTGTCTATATTGAGGAATGAAATGATGTTTAGAGTAATTGTTCTGACAGGAGAGGTGATCGAACCAACAGGAGAAGTCACTGTGATTGTAATGAGATGTCAATGAGATTCAATACTAGTTCAGTAAAGGTGCATTATTGACCTACCATGAGAATCATACCTATTATGTTCGTAGTGATCGGGCTTCCTTGTTGATGCTTACCTACAAAGGTACTATCTTCAGAGTGAGATAATGCATAGGAGAGCTGGATTCGTTGTCTCCTCAGTCACTTCAGTTTCTAATCAACTATTTCTTATCAAGTCTGCATACTAAGTTTCCATTCATCACACGAGAATGTCATTGGATAGAGAAGGAACGTGGTGAATGTCTAATTCGGGAAGCTGATGATGTGGAGAATGCTGTATTGTTGATTTCAGGCCGATTACGCTCTACTCATACAGCCCGACAGGATGCAACGAAGTACAGACTTCAGTATCGACTATCTTATGACGGTCGACACCGTTTCAGTGAGGAAGAGAAAGAAGAAGTAGCAAGGCGGTTGAAAACCAAGACTGGGGAAGAAAAGGTGAGAGGTCAGAGAGAGAATGAGGTCGTTGTGAGTGTAGGTGAAAGGAGAAATATGAAGAGTAGGAATATAGCAGTGATGTATTGTTATTTGTGAGTCAGTGCATCAATCAAGAGAAAGCCTCTGTAAATATGTATTCGAGTGAGTAAATGGAAGTGATTTGATGCATAGCACGTCGTAGTGAGATCTTGTTGATTCCACGCTCTTTGTTAGTTTCATTGATGAAACAGTCTCCTGTGGGCATGTTCAATTATATCAAACGAACAGATATTGTGGGTACTGAAGAACCAGTTGATTCGTAGGATCTCAATGTGAAGCAGAAACGAGAGATATCCTTATGAATGACACGGAAAGAGTTCTTGACGATACCTTCAGACAATCGCTACAATTGCAGCTACGCAGAATTCATCGACACTGTCGTTCTTTGCTCAGCTGTTGTATTCGGCTCTCAATGCTATTCAACCTGCTTCTTTTGTCACCTCTGCTGATCGATCTCGCATCAGTAGTCTGACTGGCCCTCAACAAATGCGACGTACGATTCTGGTAGGCGATGGATTAGCAAAGGGATGGAATGCCCATCTGCTGGATCATGTAGGAGAGAAGGAAAGGAAGAACCATAGAGTGATGCAGTGTTACTTGTGGTGAATGTGTGTGATGCACCACTCTCGACAAGTGACTATGAGACGTTACGAGGAATGATGCTGGGGATTCGTCGTGAGATTGTATTCCTGCGCGAAGCAGAAGACAATGTGAGTGATGTTGCATATGAGCGTATGCTTCAAGAATGGCGAGCCATTCTGTAGCATTGGATTGATGGACTCACTTCTAGAATGCCACTGGCTCCTCAGCGAGTCCATCATGTTGTGATTCATTCTGAACAACCTTACCGCGATTTGGCAGTTCCTCGCTCCGATATCCGTCGCCTGGCACGTTATCTAACAAACACAGCTATTGGTCTGGTGCTTTCTGGAGGAGGTGCTCGGGGATATGCTCATGTGGGCGTATTACGAGCCATGGAAGAGCTGGGAATTCCTGCAGATTACATAGGAGGCACTTCAATGGGTTCATTTGTGGGAGGTGTAGCGAGTGGAAATCGCGGAGATTACGTGTGTACTCGTCAGAGGGTAAAGAAAGGAGCTATGACATTAGCATCAATCGGGAATATTCTGATGGATTGGACTCTTCCTATCCTTTCCATGGTTGATATTCATAATTCTTTTCATTGTTAGACTCGGGGAAATCTGATTAACAAAGTTACCCATGATGCATTGGGAAATCGCTTGATTGAGAACTCGACGATTCCTTATTTCTGTATTTGTAGTGATATTACGAATTGCCGAGTGAGAGTCCATACTTGAAATGATATCTAGGAATTGATTGCTCGTGATGGAGCGATGTGGCGATATGTAAGAGGGTCCATGTCGATCATGAACATCTTTCCTCCTATTGGAGATGAGACGAAGCCGACTCCAAATCTGCTGGTCGATGGTGGATATTGCAACAATGTGCCTTCGGACGTGATGTGCTCGGTATTTCATCCTCATAGTGTAATAACGGTGAATGTGGAGGGATATCCAGATGACAACTATGTTCAAGTAGGTGATACACAATCTGGCTTTGCCTTGTGGTTCAAAGGACTGTTTCCTCGTTTCTTTGGTCAGCAGATATCGAAGTCAGGAATCCAACAGAAACTGATGTACACATGGAGTGAGAATCGCCGTATTGATAATCTCCTTCAGAAATCAGATGTGGTGATTCGACCACCCCTTCGTGATGTGTACCTAACCGATAATGGTCGCTATGATGAGATTGAGGACCGGGGATACAATGAAGGAAAGAAGCGATTGCTTGAATGGATTCGGCTGATTCCTCCACAGACGTAGGTGTACACGGAGTAGTTGATGGAAAGACCTCTTCATAATGCTTTATTTGTTGTTCCAAAGTATCCCTTCTCCGAGCGGCATGGTTCTCTTGCAAGGGTATCAAGTGCTCATTAAAAGGGCAGATTGGAGGAGCAATAGAACGATGTTATTTTATGGAAATTGTCAATTCTTTGTTTGAGTACAAATCCCTATTTTCTTATCATATGGCTTCTATTATTGACCAAATTCGAGGAGGAATTATCGTATCATGTCAGGCACATGAAGAAGATGGATTATATGGTCCCGAGAACATGGCACTGATGGCAAAAGCTGCTGAATTAGGTGGAGCGGTAGGAATTCGTGCAGACGATCCCAAGCATATTGCTGCTATTCGTCGTACTGTGAAGCTCCCCATTATTGGCATCTATAAGGAAGATGTCGATGGCTACGAAACACGTATCACTCTAAACATGGAGCGCGCTAGAGAGATTTTCGAGGCCGGTTCTGACATTATTGCTCTCGATGTGACAAATCGTCCTCATCCATATGGAACTACTGGAATTGAGATGATTAAGCAAATTAAGGAGCAGTTTGGATGCTTAGTGATGGCTGATATATCTACTTTTGAGGAAGGAGTTGCTGCTGCTAACGCAGGAGCAGATATTGTTGCCAGCACTCTGTCTGGATACACTTCGTATTCGCCTCACATCGAAGGACCGGATTTTGCTTTGGTTCATCGTCTTTCTCAGACAGTAAAGATCCCTGTCATCTGTGAGGGCCGTATTGCGAGTCCTGAACATGCAAAGAAGCTTCTCCGATTGGGTGCTCACGCAATTGTCGTTGGGTCGATGATTACCCGGCCAATGTGGATTACAAAACAGTATGCAGAGGCGATGAAGCAGACTGTCCGCTCCCTCTCATCCACTGCCTTTTCGCTTGATATTGGTGGTACGAAGATTGCTGGGTCAATTGTGGATGCAACAGGGCATTTGCTCCTGGGTCCCGAAAAGGTGTCTTGTCCCCAAGACTCGAGTGCAAGTGTGGTGAAGGCATGTGTCGATCTCCTCCAGTCGTTGCAGAGTCGTTGGAAGGGGTCAGTACCAATATGCGTTGGTGTTAGTACAGGAGGCACAATCGATTGTCAAGGGAACATTCTTTATGCAACCTCCACCATTCCTGATTGGCAGGGAACACCTTTGCGAGATCGTATTGCAGAGGCCATGAACTTGCCTGTGGTGGTTTGCAATGATGGGAACTGTGCAGCAGTGGCAGAGGCACGAGTGGGTGCCGGTATGGAGAAACAGTCTACACTCTGCTTGACAGTGGGAACAGGACTTGGAGGTGGTTTCGTCAAGGACGGAGAAATTGTGTGTGGAACGGATCGTATGGCTCAGTGTTTCGGACAGGTTGTATACCAGCGGGATGGTCGTAATAATGGTGAGAATGACGGAGCTGCTGAAGCGTATGTATCAGGTCGTGCTCTCTGTTATGAGTACAACCGTCTGGTGTCAAAGGAGAAGCAGGTGAAGACAGGAAAGGAAGTAGGCGAACTCGCATTGAAGGGAGATGCAATGGCTGTGGAAGCAGTACGTATTGTGGGCGAGTCTTTGGGTGTGACACTTGCATCGATGTGTGCTTGTTTGAATCCTGAA
The DNA here is from genome assembly GCF_000743755.1 of Blastocystis sp. subtype 4. NCBI lineage: Eukaryota > Bigyra > Opalinata > Blastocystidae > Blastocystis > Blastocystis sp. subtype 4. Next base: position 14,158 of record NW_014569404.1, on the reverse strand, counting down.
GTAGTGTGTGTGGGAGGAAGCGTGGCAGATTTGGAGGATCTGCTTCTGGAGCCTGCTCGTGTTGCCTTCCGTAAGAGTGCCTTTGCTACAGTAAAAGAAACACCAATTGTGAAAGCAGTTCTCGGTGGAAATGCGGGTGTCGTTGGAGCCGCTCTACTTGCTTTGGAGAACTGTTAATCTTCTCTCATTCTTGTTTGTAGAAAACAGACTATTACTTGGTTCCCTGAGGATTGAGCTCCTGGGCCAGCCAATCAAATCCTTCTTTTAGTCCCTTTCCTATCTTGGCATCACTTTCCACAATTGTCCACTTCCGATCCCGAATACTTGGTAGATCCAGGGCTTCTGATAACTAGAAGATGATCAGAGAACTTCATATATACGGCGTTTGACCTCAGTGCTCCTCGTACATCCTGTTTGTTTGCAAAAACCAAAAGACAAACATTTCGTAACTCCTCTTCCTAGTGATGAGAACGCAATTAAAAAACTCTATACGTTCAGTATCGCCATTAATTCCGTCTTGGCAATAGGAATACGATCAGTATCTGCACTATCAACAACGAATACAATGGCATCTAAAGCTGATCCAATCGCGATATACTTACCAGTATTTTGATAATAGCACCTCCAATACGGACGAATGCTAGTCTGACCTCCTAAATCCCAGACTTGAAATGTTAGGTTGTTATAAGTAATCTGAAAATCAACGAAGAAGAATATGGATACAGTCTCTACATTGAAACCGATGGTTGGAACAGTCGAGATGGGTTCATTAAGCTGAAGTCTATCTGGTAATAAGACAAATAAAGAAGGGGATACATAAAATAGTAGTCTTTCCTGCATTATCGAGACCTAGAATGAGAATTCGCTGTTCCTTGGATCCAAAGAGAGAATCAAGAAGACTTGAAAAAATGGAACCCATGGCTTTAAGAATACTGAGTATTCGGATATCCGTAAGTGTCGCAAAAACGGGTAGTTCATAAAGAATGAGTGTATTGCGAAGAACAGGATTTGCTGGAACATGGTAGGAATTTGAGAGGGTTTGGAGATGTAGGTATCCAGGAAAAGCATCGGTGGTGAAAGACCGGATTTCGAGTAGGGATTATGTGTTTAGCGTAAAAGTACAGAGTGGTTTAGCGATGTGGAGGTGTCTGGATTGGAACGAGTGAAAGGTGTGATTGTTCCGCATGCTGGCTGGACGTCGGTTTGGAACGCGACTCTGATCTGTAGATATTCGGGTCGTATTGCTGCAGAGTCCTTTGCACACATGCAGGGAATGGATGTGGAGCGTGTGATTGTGATGGGTCCTTGTCATCGATACTATACTCGGTACTGCTAGAATCATTGAATAATATGTAGAGATTGTATGCTGACTCAAGCAACTCAATTGGAGACTCCTGGAGGTGTACTGGATGTTGATATGGAGGCTCAAAAGGATCTAAACGAAACAGTGATGGGTATTCTGGTTTTATCATTGTAGGGGCTGTACAGTAGCTGTAGAATGGCTGATGAGGAGAATGAGCATAGGTGAGGAACTGAGGATATCCATGAAATTTAGTCTCGAGATTGAGCTCCCTTTTATCCATCAGCTGTTTGGGACGAAGGCGAAGATTGTGATGATCATGGTAGGCAATGTATCGGAGAAGCGAAAAGTGGAATACGCCAAGTATTAGAGGATTTTAGGGTTAATATTCAGGAGTTTGGTTCCCTACATGAAGGATCCGAAGACAGTATTTGTGATAAGTTCGGATTTCTGTCATTGGGGCCCTAACTTTGACTTTCAGTACTACGATAAGAGTAAAGGTGCGATATGGCAGAGTATTGAGGCTCTGGATAAGGAAGGTGTTCAGTTCATTGAGAGTCAAGATGCGAACGTACGTTTGTGGGAGGGATATGAATGTAGGGGTTTGCTGCCTATATGGATCGAACGGAAACTACGATTTGTGGTCATAACTGCATTGAGATTTACTTGAGAGCCTTGAAGGAGAGTGGATTGAAAACGGAGACATCTCTACTTCGGTATGGTCAAAGTAATCAAGTTACCGATATGTATGATACGAGTGTAAGTTACTGTGCCATTCGAACGACTCTTGTATGAGAATATGTTTGTTTTATCCAGAGAATGGACAGAGAAGTAGGAGATTGAAATCTCTACAAATAGGACATCTTATGATACGCCATTAGTAGTCATATGGATATTGTTAACAAATCGACAGAATTTTTCCAATTCCATTTGCAGGATGGATTTGGAGTGTGCATTCAAATATCACTGGAGAGGCCTTCACCTATGGATCCTGTTGTGAACCATGAAGAAGAAAACCAGGATATGGTAGAGGATCGTCAAGTATGTAGTTGGTGTTATTGTTCAGAACAAGTCGGGAAGTACCAAGAGTAATAAGAAGGAAGAAACAAAGAATGCTACTGCAGCAGAATGCACTTCTGAGCCAGTACTGGAGCCTTCCTTTGTGAAGGGTTTACGACATGACGTTTGTTTGCATTGATTTAGTGACTTCTTAGGATGAAGATTCGAAAGGAGATAATTCGGACGGAGATAGTATTGATGCGCTGTGTCAAGAAAAGCATTCAGCGAAACCAAGGGATTTGTGTCCAAATTACTTGCGTCCTACTGCATCTTCAAATCGTCGTGCAGCGATTATCCAAGAAGAGAATTACCGCAAGTCAGTAGCTGCTATTCAGAAGAAGTATTGTCCTTCGGTAGTAGAACCTCTCAAATCGGATGAGGTACCACGTTTTATGCGACCAACTGCTTCGTTCATCTCGCGCACCTCTGTTGTTCCAGCAGCTGCGCCTGTTCGCTCAAGCCAAATCAAAGAGGTGGATCCTGACAATTGTCCTAGGTACATGCGTGATACTGTCGCATATCGACGCTCCATTGCTCCTGAGCCACCGAAACAACGTATTTCGGCGGCACAGATCCGTGAAGTGGATCCCAATAACATGCCTCGGTACATGCAGGTAACAGAGTCTTTCAAGAAGTCGATTGAACCGTCACAAAAACCCAATCCTGTTCCTTCTCATAGAATTAAGGAAGTGGATCCTACGAACATTCCTCGATATATGCAAACAACGGAGGCATATAAGAAGTTACTGGAGCCGATTCCAGAGGAGCCACCTGTTCGCCATATACCTGTAGAGGCCATTCGAGAAGTGGATACATCAAGTCTTCCTCATTACATGCTTCTGACAAAAGCAGCACAGCAGCGCGTTTTAGAGACGAAGCCAGTGCTGCCTGTAAAGAATCCGGTGAAAGCGATTGTGCGATTAGAGACAAGTCACCCATCGCAACGATACATGAGAGAGACACTGAGTTTTGGGGCAATGTTGAGGGATCAGGAGGAGGAACGTAAGAAACGTGAGGCAAAAATGGCGGAGCAGATACGTCAGCGTAATTCGTTGGCTGTTCGTCGTGAAAAGTGGAGTAGAAATGTGAAGATGGCAGAGTCTGTAGCAATTCGCCGCAAGGAGAAGGTACGAGAGGAGATACAGAATGAACGTTCGTTGCCTGGAAATGTGCCTAGATATATGAAGAAGTCAAAGGTTTAATGGAACAAATAGTTTCACTGTTTGTTTTGCACTTGTAGTTGGACTTGTTTCATTTTCTTTATCAACGTCTGATATGTACTAACAGCAACACCTGATTTGGCTAGCGAACCATTCTTTTGTTTGGTGAAGAGAGAGAGCAGATAGACACTTGTATGAAGACCTGAGTATTCTGTTACGTCAATTTGTTCTAGATGAAATATTCAAAATAATTCTACTTCCACTCTTCACATCGGAGATGAACTTTCGAATAATCAACGCATTTTGCTGTAGCATCTTCTGGATTTCATCGCTCGGCAATAGATAATAGTTTTGGCCATTACTAAACTGCTGAGGCCGTACAACAGGCTACAAATGAAGATTCAAGGATAATGGAACAATGTAGGGTGCAATTATGGTGGGTTGGAGTTGTTGAGATGATGACTGCTGTTGCGAAAAGGAGGTATTCTGCTGGTTGGCGTTTGGTGGCATTTGTTGATATTGCTGTGTAGACGGCGTTGCTATGAGAATGATTTGAGAGGAGGAAGAGTACGATTCTTTTGCTCGGAAGGTTGCATGTTTCCTTCTATTTCTTATGGTATTTTGATGCGACTACCTTTTGCAAACATGACAGATAATTGAAAGGAGTGATTTAAAAGTGATTCGTCAATTGCGCCGCCGCAATGTGTCACTGTCGCAGTCGTAAGTTGTCATCATTCATGGAGTGTTTGTTTGCGAGGACAGTTGTATTTTATTCATCAATGAATGTTGTTAAACGAGAACAAAGGATGTATTATAGCTGGGAATGACACTTACTCCAGCATGGACTGCTGATGCCTCTCAATCCGTTAAAAAAGTAATATACCATTCTAGTACAGTCCATGATCAGTTACCCTTTTCAACAAACACTCCCACTCCAAAAATACGCGTGACCACTGATCATTTTGTAAATGGACAAATCTCTTCCGGTAAACATACTCCATAGCATCTTCAACAGCACTAACAACCGCAAAAACATTTGGAAAGATGTTAAACTTGGCAAACCGTCTTCGATACAAAAAGAACGTTCCCTTTGCATAGAGATGCTCTGCTTGCTTTTGAGTGATATCAATTCCAGAAGCATTATAATTGGTTACACTAATATAATGAACACGAGAAATAAAGGCAATATTGGCAAAACACATTTCAAAGAAGTAAGGAGGATTACATTCAATGAGAGCTGAATTTGGTCTCATAAAGAAGACGTTTGCCATTGCGCTTCCATGTCCTCCCAATACAATATCGATCTGGTAAAACTGAAGCACTTGCTCCGCATATGTTTTACCGATCTTCATTCGATGTGTCCGGAGTCTCTATGCTCAATAGATTGATAGAAGTGTACATCTCCAAATCGGATCTTGATGGCACGGAGATACATCAAGAGGTTGATCCATTTCCGATCTGCCCCTCGTTCTAGTACTCCCATTTTGAGGGTTTGAAGAGTAACAGTCATAGGACGAACATTCGCATGCTTATAGGAAAGTGCTCGCATCCAGTCGATGGAAAAAAAACCAGCGAATATACCTCCATCTTTATTGAAGGCCATTCGATCCATCAGAGTCACTCGACGAAAACACAAATATGTGGGTCGATTATGTTTGCGCAAGATCGAGAGAATTCCTTCCACTGGATAGACGGAAGGAGGAGGAAGATCAGGAAAGGAGTCTAGAAGGAGATGAAGATAGGTTTTGGACCATGGGTACTCTTCAAAATCACGAAATGTTGGGAGATAAAGCGACTTGAACTACAAATGAGAGGAGGAGGCTTCTACGACCGTTGGAAACCCCTCAGGGGCAAGAAGCTTCAGCAACAGCAAATTGACACTCTCTGCAAAGTGCGTGATATGTTTCGGACGGAAAGCAATGGCGATGTAACTTCCAGTATCATTCAACCACAGAACATTGGATGCTGGGGGTTCTCCCTTGTGATACTCAAAGTTCCAGCCATAGCGGAAAACTACACTAAAGAGAGATTGAATTGATACATTGTTTGCCGTAGGCCCGTATGTTAATGGGGTTACCTCGAATTGAATAGGAATGCCAGAGTTGCTTCTTAGGTTGATAACAAAGATTGCGACCTTGAATCCACCCTGATCCCGAATCAAGAGCATATTGTACGCGCATACGCGAATAATGACTATAAATAATGCAACTACGAGATTTCGACCTTTCGGCCATATTATCGAACTTTGACCGATTTCTAAGAATGAAAATGGTAACAAAGAATTACACGGAACGGTAATGAGAATAGACTTCTTCCTGTAGACGAATGAATCGAGGGATCCTGAGATGGATGACAGCATCCAAACCTACCACGAGTCATTAAAATAATAAAAACGATAGTTCCATTCAAGTTCATCTGCTAGAATGGATGTGAGGAGAGGATAGTGGGATCCACACTGAAGACACTGGGAACGAGATGAAAAAGAGTTCAGATGGTTCGACAAATGTAGATAAAGGGGTTGTTGTTCATAGAATTGACCTAGATTCATATAAAACGAGGTCTGGTTCCAATAGGGTTCTGTGATTGCTGTTTGAGATGAAAAGGATGAGTGTGTTCGGTTAACCATAACTAGAGTCCACTTCTGTGTAGGAATCACTGTCGTTGGAGTCTCAACGGATATTTTATTCACCTGTTCAGTATACAGCGGATTATCTGCAATATTCTGATCAAGAACAGGAGAAAACTGTTCTTCAGTCGATGTATCCCTAGATAACAGGAAAGAAGTAGTAAAATACGTTGCACTATGTTCATCTAATACAACTGCCGGATAAACAGGAGTAATCCTCAAGTGGGCTAGAACCGATGAATGGATAGTAAAAACTCCATAGATAAAGAACCAGGCACTCAGACAAGCTAAACAAAGGATAAGAAGAGGATAGACAGTTTGCATAGCATTGTCATTGACAAACTGAAGTGGTGACTCAAGCGACTAGGGGCTTGTGCGAAAAAAAGAATGTTTCGTTTTCCCTCCATGATGTGATTGAACTACTCGTTTGTTATTTCGATTTGAAAATATCAGAACGACTCGAATGGAACAACACGAAGGCTTAACAAATGAGAATACTGGAGCTTCGAATGAAACAACAGAAAGTCAAGAAGAAGAATCTGTAGTGTACTTCCGACAGAGACTAGCAGATACTGAAAAGAAAATAGAGTTGTTGGTAACAAGTGTAAATGGTGAGCTCTTATGACGATTAGGAATGCAAGACGATTTGGAAATTCTGTTTACTCAACTAGCGTCCCAGATTGTGGAGACGATTCAGAATCAGATGACACCAATTACAGAACACATCGAGGAGCAGTGTACATTATGTGGTCGTGATATGTAGTATTCGATACAAGAGTAGTCAGAGGAATGAGCTTGTAAGAAACCTTGGAACTGCAGAGAATGCTATTCAGGCCTTTTATCATTGCCTTGAAGGAAAACCAGTTGGTTCAGAAGAAGTAAAATGTTACTGTTTCTTGTACCAACTAAAACAAGTCCATTTCCTTCGATTTTTCACTTTATGCCTTCCTAATTCTGCCTTTGGTTCCCAAGTCCACTTCCAGCATAATTCTGTCAACCTCTATTCTCCTTCTCCTCCCTTCTTCCACATCAACTCTACTTCCAATTTCATTTTCTCGTATTCTTCCAATTCCGTCTTCCCATACTCTTCCACCCCTACATTATCTCATTGACCAAATCACCGAGAATCGCGGGGATCGACCCATTCCCAATTCCAACCAAATATCCAGTGGTTACTTCATTTTATTCTGTAGGGATTTGGAATCCTTTAAGTAGAGTCTAATACAATAGTCTTTTAGTAGTATGTCCAGTATTCTAGTAATTGGAGGTGGTGGTCGAGAGCATGCTATTGCATGGAAGCTTGCACAGAGTGAGAAGGTGGAACATGTCTTTGTTGCTCCTGGAAATGGTGGCACTGCTTCTATGGAGAAGGTGTCAAATGTCGCTATTAGTGAAAAGGAGCATGATAAAATTCTCGCTTTTTGCCAGGAAAAGGTTTTGTTTTGGGGAAATGATCATGAGTAGGGAATTTGTCTTGTTGCTGTTGGTCCTGAAGTTCCGTTGGTCGATGGACTTGCAGATAAGCTGCGTGAGGCAGGAATCAAGTGGTAGGAAGTGGGTCTTTGTTGGAATGTAGTTTCGGTCCCAGTGCCAAGGCAGCCATGATCGAAGGATCAAAGAAGTTCTCGAAGGATTTGATGAAGAAGTATGATATTGCTACCGCGGAGTATGAAACATTTACCGATTTTGACGCTGCTCTTGCTTATATCAAATCAGTCAATCATCCTGTTGTAATCAAGGCCTCTGGACTTGCTGCCGGAAAAGGTGTTTTACTTCCTGCAAAGGGAGAAGAGGAACAGGCTCTACGTGAAATAATGATGGACCACGAGTTTGGTGTTGCTGGAGACACGGTCGTGATCGAGGAGCGTCTGGTGGGATAGGTGGAAGATGATGATTTGTAGGAAGGCGAAGAAGTGTCCTTGTTGTGTTTTACGGATGGAGAAACAGTGGTGACGATGCCTCCTTCGCAGGACCATAAACGTGTGGGTGATAATGACGTGGGTCCCAATACAGGAGGTATGGGTGCTTATGCTCCTGCTCCTTGTTTGCCTCCTCGTCTGTGTCGTCAAGCTGCTGAGGAAGTATTGAAGAGATGTATCAGTGGTTTGAAGGCAGAGGGAGCTCCATTCTGTGGTGTACTGTATGCCGGTCTGATGATTACGGCTACTGGGATCAAGGTATTGGAGTTCAACTGCCGTTTCGGAGATCCAGAGACGGAGGTGATTCTGCCTCTGCTGAAGAGCGATTTATACGAGATAATGGTAGCTTGCTGCGATCATACTCTTAGCACTCTTTCTGTAGAATGGCTGGATGCCTCAGCTGTAACAGTGGTGGAAGCATCTGCTGGTTATCCTGGTTCCTACAAGAAGGGATTCGCGATCAAGGGACTCGATCTCGCGGCCAAGCGTGAGGGTGTAACAGTGTTCCATGCAGGAACGAAGCTTCAAGAGTCGGAGGTGGTGACAAGTGGAGGTCGTGTGCTCACCATAACTGCTGTAGCTCCAACATTCCGTGCTTCCCTTGCTCAGGCGTATGCTGCTGTAGAGGAAGTCACGTTTGAGGGTTGTCAGTTCCGTCACGATATTGGGGGTCGTGCAGTAAAGGCAGGTGTCCGTGTAGCAGTACTTGGTAGCACTCGGGGAACGGATATGGTAGCTATTCAGGAAGCCATTACAACGGGACAGTTGAATGCACGAATTGTGTGTGTGATCAGTAATTTGGGGAAGGCAGGTATTTTGGAAAAGGCCCATACTTATGGAATCCCAGCAATTCATCTGAGTGGAAAGGACATTTCACGTGAAGAGCATGAAATGGCTATTTGTGACGTTTTGAACGACTATGGAGTCGATCTGGTGTTATTGATTGGATACATGCGGATTCTTTCTCCTGCCTTCTTCACGAAATGCAAGAAGATGGTTCTTAATGTGCATCCTTCGCTGCTTCCTGAATATGCTGGAGGCATGAACAACAATGTGCACGAGGCAGTGCTTGCCGATCACCGATTGGAGACTGGATGCACTGTTCACAAGGTGACTCCAGATGTAGACTGTGGTCCTATTGTCTGTCAGCGTCATGTCCCAGTATATAGCTTTGATACTGTTGAGTCGCTAAAAGCACGTGTTCAGGAGGCAGAAGGGAAAGCATTGGTTGAATGTATTCGTCGATTCGGTGAAGATGATTTGACAGAAATTGAAGTGGAGAAGGAAGGAGTGATCAGCTACAGTGATGCTGGTGTGGACATTAGTGAGGGTGACCAACTGGTGGAAAATATCAAGCCATTCTGCAAGGGAACGGATCGTCCTGGCTGTCATGTGGACTTAGGTGGATTTGGAGGTTTGTTTGATCTCCATGGCGCTGGATACGGGGACCCCGACACTCTGTTGGTGGCTTGTGATGATGGTGTGGGTACAAAGGTGAAGCTGGCTGTCCAGACAGGTCTTCACGATACTGTGGGTCAGGATTTGGTGGCAATGTCTGTGAACGATTTGATTGTGCAAGGTGCGGAACCTCTATTCTTCTTGGATTACTATGCAACGGGTCATTTGGATGTAGCAACAGCAACACGTGTAGTGAAGGGTATTTGTGATGGCTGTAAGCTGGCTCGTTGCGCATTGATTGGAGGTGAGACTGCTGAGATGCCTTCAATCTATGCCGAAGGTGAGTACGATCTTGCTGGATTCGCTGTGGGAGCTGTAAAGCGTCAGGACGTCTTACCAAAACCGACGGTACCGGAGATGGTGGTTTTAGGTCTTGCCTCAAGCGGACCGCATGTATGATTGAGGGAGAGGAATAAGTTGTAGTCGAATGGATACTCGCTTGTGCGTCGTTTGGTAGATGTATCGGGTCTGTCGGTGGCAGATCCCTGTCCATTCGTTCCAGAGAAGTCTTTGGGTGAGGTATTGATGGAACCAACTCGTATTTACGTCCCTGCCGTACTAGCAGCATGCAGAACGAAGAAGGTGGCTGGATTTGCTCATATCACAGGTGGAGGTTTGTTGGAGAACATTCCGCGTGTGTTGTCTCCGAACACTTCTTGTGAGATTGATGCTGGAAGTTGGCCTGTGTTGGATGTATTCCGTTGGCTGAAGAGTGTGGGCAATGTACCTGAGACAGAGATGTTGCGGACGTTCAATTGTGGACTTGGAATGATTGTAATTGCTGAAAAGGAAGGTGTTTCCGAGGTGAAGGCAGCTTTGGAAAGTGAGGGAGAGGTTGTGTATGAAGTAGGACGGATTGTATCGACTCCTGGAAAGAATGAGGTGATTATGAAGGGACGTGTGTTCTGATGTGTTTGTTGGGGTTTATAGTTTAACATAAGTGATGGCTGTATAGAGTAGTTGATGACAGGATGCTCTAAATAGGAGATGGATGTTACAAGGATGAGTCCACAAATACCTACAACACAGTCCTTATCGATTCAATAAGAAAGGGTAAACGGATTGGAACAAACATTCCTATATTCCACTTGCTGCATCACTTTTATTCATACTGAAGAGATGGGGTTTCCATAATTTCGGATCTGATTCTACCAATTTAGAATTCCACTGACATGAGGTGATAACCTCCAGCGCTTTACAATCTATATCTTATCCTTAAGCACTACATCCACCATTAACCGAAAACACTTTGAGACAGTTAAACCATTCTGAATTCTTGATCTCCTGTAATCCTGGAACATCTACGTCAATCCAACGCAATAAAGATACTATCAACTTTAAGAGCTTCAATAAACAGAAACGGTTTTTCGCTAGCAGATTCTAAAACTTGAAGAGATGGGAGATCTAACTGAGAAGGGCTTCGTACAACTACCATTCAAGGTCAAGGAATTCTTCTGCAGACACAAAACATCCCGCTTCCCATGATATCCATCGAATGCATGGTTTCCCAACATAATAGAAGTGAGTTGCGGTAGATCTATTCTTAGGACCTGTATTCAGTCTTACTATCAAAAGTGATACTCTTAACACTTTGAAAACAGTTATCTGAAAGAGAGCACTTCCTTATCTTTGGAAGATCTACATTAAAACGAACAAAAGGAACTACCTTTAAGACAAAACGAAGCTGCCTGAGAAAAATTGGAACCCTTCATTATCAGATCTTCCAATGATTTGAGCTCAGAGAGGTGAAACAACCCAAAAAACTGAAATGATCCTTTGCCAATAGATATAGATTTTAGATTTCTGCAATTCTGAAGCGAAAAAAATGCCTTTGGATGAAAGACTTCTTGATTCACAGCACTCAGTACAAAAGAAGAATCTTCAATAACTATACTCTCCAGCTGATCCAGGTTATGAAGAGAAAAGGATTCAAAATGTTGGAAACAACCTGATGCAATAGAGAGGCTCTTCAATTGACTCAGCATTGACAAGATATCAAATGAAAAGGTACAAAATGATTTGTATCGACAGCAACACGAAGAAATAACTAGTGATTCGACCCAAGTCTGTAACATACAAATGTCATCAGACATAGAGGGAATAACTTGCATTGAAGAACCAACAATAAATCCATCCCGAAGGGCATTTCCTTGCAAGTCATAGATGCGCCCAATTCCGAACCGTTGATCAAAACAATAGTTTCCTTCATATTCTACAACTTCGTTATCGATATCAGGAAAATAATCATAGCCAAATCCTACTCTCTGTCCATTGATCATAAATCCCACATACGAAAAGAGATTCCGAGAATTCATAAAGGAACCCCAACCAAATGGTTTTCCGTGAAATACCAGACCTTCCCAACGATCGCCGTCATCTGATAAATCGAGAATCCCTGGTTCAGCCAGATCTATATCCTCCGAAGAATCAATAACTCCATTGTAAACATTGAATAGACCAGTAATTCTTGTTGAGTACATGTTCATAGTGGCAAATTGTCCATTCTGCTCATCATCAAACGAACCAGCAATTAGGTTTCCTTCACAATCAGAAATGATCAGATTCCCAATTACAGGACATATGCATCCGATTACCTTCACTTCGTCACCATTACAGAGAATCACCAGCTCCATGGTGGATTTGTGTATAAGAACGGAGGGTTTATCCACAATAAATGACAACGAACTCTTTCCTGAACAAACAGAATTGGTGGAATCCATTAATAACCACTGAAGGCCTTAGGATTAGCGTTGCAGATGTTAGCAAACACCTTGAAGTACTTAAGAGCGTAGTCACTGTAGCCCATAGTCGAGGTGAACTGCTCAATAGCACTCTTGTAGCAATTCACATTCTTCACACCACTTACATCCTGATACATTCTAGGCTCTGTAGTGAGGGAGGCAAAGTACTTGTCAATAGCCTTTCTGTTAGCAACTTCCTCCTCATAAGCAGCTCTCCATTTCTTCTGTTCCTTTCCAGTAGTATGGTCAGCCATGAAGAGACGGAACAACATCTCGTTATCACGAGAATCCCAAGTCTCAAAGGACATCTGATGTTCAACAGCAGTCTTCTTGGGATAACCAATATACTCTCCAATAACATCATTCATGAAGGACTGATCACCATAAATGCTAACATGACTCTTAGTCACTCCCTTAACAAGGCGATGGAACTGCTCATCAAGAGTTTCGGTCTCTTCCTCACCCTTATCAGCATCTTCCATCCAGTACACAGAGAACTCATCTCCCAAACAAGGTCCTACCTGCTTTCCCTTGACAACAGACTCCGAACCACAATACCAACCATAGCTCGACTCCTTATCATTGGCAGCAGTAATGGCAACAACATTCAGATCCTCAGGAAGGTTCAAGAACATGGATCCAGAGTAGCAAGCCTCAATATAGATCTTGTACATCTTCTTATCGTGCATTGTCTGAATAGCATTCAGAAGATCCTTGCTATGGATATTGCCACCAGGCATGGCAAGCATATCTGCACCACCATGATCCGAGAAGAACAGGAACACATTATCCTCTTCAGTCGACTTGAGAACCTTCTTTCCAGTGCTTTCATCTCCAGTCAAAACCCTTCACCAGATTCTCAGGAGATACTTCTGTCTTCTCATAATCCACAACAACACCAGCATAGACATCACGAGCATCATCACCAGGATGGTTATACAGTTGACCAGGGAAAGGATTGCTAGAAGCAGTAGGAACATCGTTGAACATCATCGTAATAATGTGGTCAGGATCAATACCTCCAGCCTTCACAATCTGATAAGCATGCGAACTACAGAATGAAAAATATGAATAAAATGTACATATCAGCATGGTGACGGTAATTGCTGTAACCTTCAGATCCACACACCAACACAACCCAGTTAGTAGCTGAGGCCAATGCCAATACCAGCAGAGCAATTGAAAGGGATTTCATAGCTTACAAAATAAAATATGCAATTGTATCGAGAATTGCTCAACAGATGGTAGCATCGGAACAATTCATCTCTGAAAATAGTCTCGAAAAGTGGATTTATTGGTGACACACTCCCTCTGATGAGGATATAAACATACTTTTTCACGACTAAGTACTTTGTGGGTTGAAGACAGAGGTTTCCTATAACCATTTTGTAAGGCGGTATTTTCGCATCGTCCAATTTGGCCATTCGAGAATGATAATACGAAACTATCCGATAATGTAATCCATTTTTGAGAGCCACTTGTATAGGGAGCAACTGAATATTAAACGACATAATCTAAAGAGAGATGCCTCAACCCTATCGTTTATCCATATTCTCAATTCTTCATGTCACCATTGGAATGGTAACCAATACCATATATCAAAAAACTACCTATCGCCAGCTCCAAGTGAATGACAACTATCACCTTCTCATCTGTATAATCATAACAAGCAATTGATAGAATAGGATATAGAATATAGCGGAGGATATGATAGTCAATTTCAGGGTATGAATACACTATCATAAGTACTACTTAAGGCAGTATTGAATCCATTTCTACACTTGTGATAGTATGATATGATGTGAGGATAAGAATGTGTTGTTGAAAAGGGTTAGTGAAAGAAATGAAAACAAGAACGGTCATATCTAGTGGAAAGCGCCCTAACCCGTCTGATC
>NW_014569405.1:0-27514 GCF_000743755.1 Blastocystis sp. subtype 4 | reverse complement strand
TGAACTGATTCACAGTGGGAGGAACCTTCAGACGCTCGCTCAGCACCTTACGTTGTCTCTGGAGAACAATGTAACGAGGCCACTTGAGGAAACGGGACAGATCGGACTTGTGCTACCAATCACTCCCTATCAACACACCACCCTACCATAACATCACCACCAATCTTGAAAGACTTGGGAGTGGGAGTAAAGATGGGATTCGCAACAGGAGCAGCTTTCTTAGCAGGAGCCTACGCTAATTAGCATTTCCTATCCAATTTCATCATACCATTTAGAAAAAGAGAATTCAAAAGTAAGAATAGAAGAAAAACTGGAAATGACAATTCCAAATGACTGGTCAAAGGTGGGGGAAGGATAAATGAAATCTCCGTAATTTCTATAGGTATTCTTGAATTTTGCACTACTTAACCCCCAAGTTGAAATGGAAATGCACTTCCTTTTAACAAACAAAGAACAGACCCAACACTAATCTTTCTTTTCTTTATTTACTCCATAAAGCTTCTTCACAACCGCCTTCACCAGGAAGATTACGAAGAATGCCGAAATACACATCAGAGGTTCCCTCCACAACATTATTGGATTCAAATCATATGACACCGTGATTGTATCACCTTTTTGCACATCAATCAAATTGCTCATTTTGAACTCATATACAGGCCTTCCTTCAAAACTACTATCTAAGTAGGTGTAGCTAATGGTCACTCATTCTATCTTCACATACCGATAATCGAGTGTAGGCTGAGCAACTCCTTCAGGTAGGACAAAACGAACATTCTTCACACACTCGGGAAGAATGACACGAACCGACAATTCACGAACATCTGCATTTGTGATGGGAGTACTGTACGGGACCTTCAGAGAGAAACGAGATCCTTGCTTCTTCAATACACGACCCGAAGGAAGATTATAACTAATTGTCATTCTGAATGCTTCCATACCCCCAATAGAATTCATTCTTCCATCCTCCCATCATGGGGAAACGCATAGTTAATTCAACATTCACACCATCTGCTTCTTTGCGTACATTACTTGTAGTGATATTTCCAATAATATCACGATAATAGATATCAAATGCACGCTTGTCAATACGACCAGTCAATATCTCTATATGTCACAAATTCTTTACAGGATCACCCCAAGCAGAGATCTGATCAGGATCTGATTTGAAGTAATCCAATCGAGAAAACTCACCAGTCAGAGGAGTACCACTGTTACGAGCATGAATCACTTCCTCAATGGCTACATTACCCCAGTGGGAGACTTCAATCTCACGCTCCACTCTACAAATCAAAATGATATCATTCAAGGACTTGTCAAAGGTAATAAAATGAGCTAGCGAAGAAAAGTGAAGTCGAACAGTCTTCTTGGATGAAAATGGATCCATGGAAGCATAAGGACCATAGGTGATGACACTGTCTTGAACTGACAATTTCGCATCCTTGGTCACTGATTCATAAGAGGACGACGGAAGTTTGTATCGAATCTCCTGGGACAATGTGGTGTAAGGAGATTGAACCATAAGCAAATCGTTGTAAACATACTTGGGCGTTTCGTCCTTATAGATAAATCTGATAAACTGCACATACCTGCTTCACATAGGCTGGAAGTGACTCAAGAACATGCGTCAAGTAGTATGTCACAGAGAAGACAGATTTATCCACAATTTCTTTGGGGTTTCCAATACTGTAGAGAGCAACGCCATTTCTACAAATAAGAATAAGGAACAAAAACCCACTCTTCATCCATCTTCATGAACTTGATACTTAGGGGCATTTTCTTGGATGAATTGGCTTCAATATAGGAGAGATGATCGAAATCATGCTTTGGAATCGCTACAACGTACTCCGCATTCTCAGTTCCGATGGTGTGAACAGTAAGACGTAGAATAACTTTTACAATGGGTTTTGTGAGATCCACAGTCTTTATCACATTGGAATTCTCATAAACAATAGGCTCAGCCAGGACTCCAAAGAGAGTGAATATAAGAAGAATCAATACACTTCGTGTCATCCCTTCACACAATAGAATGGAAATAGGTGTTCAAACCTAAGAAGTATAGAGTTATCGACTTGACGCTTTTGCCCCAATTTGTCGTAAAACTGGTTCTAGTCCATTCTCCTCAACAATGCAGTATTCGTTGTTAGTGTTATTCCTCTGTACTCTACTCTCCTATTGTATTTCGGAAGAACCGCAAACACCAAAAGTAGATCACTATGTCAACTTTGATTCTAGAAAAAGGGTCCGACAATCACTTCCAAGGTATTCTTCGACATTGAAATTGATGGACAACCGGTGGGTCGGATTACCATGGGACTGTATCTTTTCTATATTTGCTCAATCCATAGATTCGGGAAGATTGCACCCAAAACAGTACACAATTTTCGACTTCTTTGTACCGGAGAAAAGGGTTTAGGAAAATCAGGAAAGCCATTGTACTACAAAGGAACTCCATTTCATCGCATCATTCCTCATTTTATGATTCAAGGAGGAGACATTACCAAGGGAAATGGTAAAGGAGGAGAGAGTATCTACGGAGAGCATTTTGCAGATGAGACATTTCGATTGAAGCATTCAAAACCTGGACTCCTTTCCATGGCTAATGCTGGACCAGATACGAATGGTTCTCAATTTTTCATTACTACAGTGGTTGATTTTATTTTCATACATTGTAGGTGAAAACACCGTGGTTAGATGGAAAGCATGTGGTTTTTGGTCGTGTGCTTGATGGAATGGATGTAGTTTCTTTGATTGAGTCTTATGGATCCAGCAGTGGTATTCCTACTAAGTACTCCTTGTATGTGTTTTAGATGTGTAGGAGAGTGATTATTGCTAATTGTGGTGAATTAAAAGAATAAACAGTGCAAAATGAGCGAATCTTTTTGTTTTCTACACATCCTCTTTCCAAGGATTCTGAAGAAAGGATTCTTTAAAGTACAGGCGTTCAAAATCAACATCTGAAAGCTCATTTCTATAAATGAGTCGAGTACACAGAACCAACACTTGGCGGTGTCGATAACGAGAAAACGAACGGTTCGTATATCGTTTTCCCTTTTCAAAGTAAGGGACACCTATATCTCAGGAAATGATGACATTCCAACCATCTCTTTCTCGATACTCACTAATTGATGATTGAGGATGATAGCAATTGGTAGCACTCATGGGGCCAGAAAAGCATGAATCAACTACGATTACTGAGAAATAATCTAATATTTCTAATCCTCAACAGAGCAATTGTTTCAGCTCTAAATAACATGAAACAATAGTAACACATACAGAACAGAATTCAACAATAGACACTGTGAATCGAGAATACTATGCATAATAGCAATATTGATGAGTGATCATACTGTATTGTACATTTTGTAATTATCGTCAACTTCCTAAAGGTTTGGTAAAGAAACGTTATCTTGCGATACAAGATTATTTGAAAAATATCAACGGTATTAGAATACGATTTGTGGATGACCTGTAGAAGAGCAATAGCTAACCTCCAAACCCAAGTATGACGGACTACGAAGCAAGAATTGAAGATTTAGAAAGTCAGCTGGAAGAAAAGGTGTATACCTTATCCGCCTATGAAGAAGAGCTACAGGAAACAACAGAATTGTTAAACCAGTCTAATGAGGAATGTGAAAAGAAGAACCAAGAGAATGCTCGTCTACAACTTGCCTTAGCAAAATGTAAAGAACAGTTGGATGATGCAGAGCATTTGTATTCAATACAAAAGAATGAATGCATTAAGTTAAGTCAGTCGCTGCAAAAGATTCAAGTCGGTATCCTGAAAGGTATTGGGGATATTCCGGATACGATTACTGTAGCAGACAAATGCATTCAAGTATTCAAAGAAACGGAGAGTCAAAGAGATAACTTGGAAGAAGAGATGAAGAGAATGAGAATACAAATGGAAGAGATCAAAACGAATGTGAATGAGACTCGGGATAATGCAATTGACCATGAGACTGAAATCAACTCTCTGAAGGAAAAGATTCATTCAACACAGCAAACACTGTCAGAAAAGGAAGCCGAACTCCTGAATTTCAAGCAGGATTATGAAAGGATAAAGGATGAATTGTGCGAACAACAGTCCATAGTGAGTGCCTTAACTGTTACTGCCTCTGAGAATGAGAGTGAGATTGAGTCATTGAAAAATGAATTATCTGAGAAGACATCAAGTATGAGTGTATTAACTTTTTCTATCTCTGAGAAGGAGAGTGAGATTGATTCACTGAGGAATGAGATCGATTCACTTAAATCCGAGTTATCTGAGAAGATATCGAGTATTGATGTTCTTACTGCTTCTATCACGGAGAATGATAATGAGATCGAATCACTGAAGAATCAAATTGAATCACTGATGACTGAATTGTCTGAGAAGACTTTGAGTGTTACTGCTCTGACTACCACTGTTTCTGAGAATAAAAGCGAGATCGATTCACTAAATTCTGAACTTGCTGAAAAGTCATCAACAATTGATGCTCTGACTGCTACTATCACAGAGAATGAGAATGAAATTGAATCATTGAAGAATGAGCTTGTTGATAAGACATCGAGTATAACTGCTCTGACTGCTTCTATTACTGAGAATGAGAATGAAACTGAATCATTGAAATCTCAGATTGAATCACTGAAGAATGAGATTGAATCATTGAAGTCTGAACTATCTGAGAAGTCATCAAATGTGGCTGTTCTGACTGCTTCTATTACTGAGAATGAAACTGAAACTGAATCATTGAAATCTCAGATTGAATCACTGAAGAATGAAATCGATTCACTGAAGTCTGAACTATCTGATAAGTCATCGAGCATTACAGTATTGACTGCTTCTATCAGTGAGAAAGAAAGTGAGATTGAATCATTGAAGAATGAACTTACTGATAAGACATCGGGTGTAGATGCCCTGACTGCTTCTATCACAAAGAATGAGAATGAGATCGATTCACTGAAGTCTGAGTTATCTGAGAAGATGTCAAATATAAATACTCTGACTGCTTCTATTGCTGAAAAGGAGAACGAGATAGATTCATTGAAGTCTGAACTATCCGAGAAGTCGTCAACAATTGATGCTCTGACTGCTTCTATTTCTGAGAATGGGAATGAAATTGAATCACTGAAGAATGAGCTTGTTGATAAGACATCGAGTGTAGATGCCCTGACTGCTACTATTTCTGAAAAGGAGAACCAAATTGAATCATTGAAGAATGAACTTGCTGAGAAGACATCAAGTGTAGATGTATTGACTGCTTCTCTCTCAAAGAGTGAGACTGAGATCGAATCATTGAAAAGTGAATTATCTGAGAAGTCATCGGTTGTTGATGTTCTGACTGCTTCTATTGCTGAGAATGAGAATGAGATTGAATCATTGAAATCAGAACTTGCTGAGAAGTCATCGAGTATTACAGTTTTAACTGCTTCTCTCTCAAAGAATGAGTCTGAGATTGATTCACTGAAGTCTGAATTGTCTGATAAGACATCGAATGTGAATGCTCTTACTGCTACTATTGCTGAGAATGAGAGTGCGATTGAATCACTGAAGAATGAGATCGATTCATTGAAGTCAGAATTATCTGAAAAATCATCAAATATGAATGCTCTGACTGTATCGATCACAGAGAATGAGTCTGAGATTGATTCACTGAAGTCTGAGTTATCTGAGAAGATGTCAAATATTGATGCCCTGACTGCTACTATTGCTGAAAAGGAGAACGAGATAGATTCATTGAAGTCTGAGTTATCCGAGAAGTCATCAAATGTGGCTGCTCTGACTGCTTCTATTACTGAGAATGAGAACGAGATAGATTCATTGAAGTCTGAACTAACTGATAAGTCATTGAGCATTACAGCATTGACTGCTTCTATCACTGAGAAGGATAGTGAGATTGAATCATTGAAATCAGAATTATCTGATAAGACTTCGAATGTAACTTCTCTGACTGCATCTATCTCAAAGAATGAGACTAACATGGAATCCATGAAGTCTGAGATTGAATCATTGAAATCAGAACTTGAAGAGAAATCATCGAGTATTACAGCTTTAACTGCTTCTCTCTCAGAGAATGAGTCTGAGATCGATTCATTGAAATCTGAGTTATCCGAGAAGTCATCGACAATTGATGCTCTGACTGTATCTATCACAGAGAATGAGAATGTGATCGATTCACTGAAGTCTGAATTGTCTGATAAGACATCGAGCATTACAGTATTGACTGCTACTGTTGCTGAGAATGAGACAGAAATAGGTTCATTGAAGAATGAGATTGAATCCCTAAAGTCTGAATTATCTGATATGACATCGAGTATAACTGCCACTATTTCCAAGAATGAAAGCAAGATCGATTCATTGAAAGCTGATCTGGCAGAGAAGTCATCAACAATTGATGCTCTGACTGCTTCTATCACAGAGAATGAGAATGAAATTGAATCACTGAAGAATGAGCTTGTTGATAAGACATCGAGGGTAAATACCCTGATTGCTACTATTTCTGAGAATGAGACTAAGATCGATTCATTGAAGTCTGAGTTATCTGAGAAGTCATCGAGCATTACAGCTTTAACTGCTTCTCTCGCAGAGAATGAGAATGAGACTGAATCACTGAGGTCTAAGATCAAATCACTGAATTCAGATCTTGCTGAGAAGATCTCAATTGTTGATACTTTGACTGCTACTACATCTGAAAATGAGAATGAGTGTAAATCCATGAAGTCTGAGATTGAATCACTGAAGTCAGAACTTGAAGAGAAGTCATTGAACATTACAGCTTTAACTGCTTCTCTCTCAGAGAATGAGTCTGAGATTGATTCACTGAAGTCTGAATTGTCTGATAAGACTTCGGGTATCACTGCATTGACTGCTACTATTGCTGAGAATGAGAGTGAGATTGAATCACTGAAATCTGAGCTTGCAGAGAAGTCATCAAATGTGGCTGCTCTGACTGCATCTATCACAGAGAATGAGACAGAACTAGAGTCATTGAAGAATGAATTGTCTGATAAGATATCGAGCATTACAGTATTGACTACTTCTATTGCTGAGAATGAGAATGAGATTGAATCATTGAAATCTCAGATTGATTCATTGAAGTCTGAGCTTGTTGAGAAGTCATCAACAATTGATGCTCTGACTGCTTCTATTACTGAGAATGAGAATGAAATCGATTCATTGAAGTCTGAACTAACTGATAAGTCATCGAGCATTACAGTATTGACTGCTTCTATCACTGAGAAGGATAGTGAGATTGAATCACTGAAATCAGAATTATCTGATAAGACATCGAATGTAACTTCTCTGACTGCATCTATCACAGAGAATGAGAATGAGTGCAAATCCATGAAGTCTGAGATTGAATCACTGAAGAATGACCTGTCTGAGAAGATATCGAATGTAGATGCGCTAACTGCTACTCTCTCTGAGAATGAGAATGAAATTGAATCACTGAAGAATGAGCTTGTTGATAAGACATCGAGTATAACTGCTCTGACTGCTACTATTGCTGAGAATGAGACTAAGATCAATTCATTGAAGAATGAACTTGCTGAGAAGATGTCAAGTGTAAATGCGTTGACTGCTACTATCACAGAGAATGAGAATGAAATTGAATCATTGAAGAATGAACTTGTTGATAAGACATCGAGTATAACTGCTCTGACTGCTACTATTACTGAGAATGAGAATGAAACTGAATCATTGAAATCTCAGATTGAATCACTGAAGAATGAGATCGATTCATTGAAGTCTGAACTATCTGAGAAGTCATCAACAGCTCTGACTGCTTCTATTACTGAGAATGAGAATGAAATCGATTCATTGAAGTCTGAACTAACTGATAAGACATCGAGCATTACAGTATTGACTGCTTCTATCACTGAGAAGGATAGTGAGATTGATTCATTGAAGAATGAATTGTCTCATAAGACAGCAAGCATGGCAGTTCTAACTGCTACTGTGGGTGAGAAGGAGAGTAGCATGAACTTACTGAAGACTGAGATGGATTCGATGAAATCTGAATTGTCTGAGAAGTCATCAAATATTGATACTCTGACTGCTTCTCTCTCAGAGAATGAAGCTGAGATTGAATCATTGAAGTCTCAGATCGAATCATTGAAATCAGAATTATCTAAGAAAACTTCGGATGTAACTGCTTTGACTGCTTCTATTTCAGAGAATGAGACTAACATGGAATCCATGAAGTCTGAGATTGATACACTGAAGAATGAATTATCTGATAGAAGCTCGAGTATGGACGCATTGACTACTACTCTCTCTGAGAATGAGAACGAAATTGAGTCACTGAAGAACGAGATCGATTCATTACAGAATCAATTGTCTGAAAATATATCCAGTGTAACTGCTCTGACGGCTACTGTTGCTGAGAATGAGACTGAGATTGATTCATTGAAATCTGAGCTGGAGGAGAAGTCATCAATAGTAATTGCATTGAATACTTCTATCACAGAGAATGAGAATGAGATTGAATCATTGAAATCAGAGTTATCTGATAAGACATCGAGTATAACTACTCTAACTGCTTCTATTTCTGAGAATGAGAGTAAAACTGAATCATTGAAGAATGAGATAGATTCATTGAAGTCTGAGTTGTCTGATAAGACATCGAATGTGGCTGCTCTGACTGCTACTGTTACTGAAAATGAGAGTGAGATCAATTCGCTGAAATCTCAGATCGATTCATTGAAATCAGAATTGTCTGAGAAGATGTCCAGTGTAACTGCTCTGACTGCTTCTATTTCAGAGAATGAGAATGAGATCGATACACTTCAGAATGAGATTGATTCACTACAGAATCAGTTATTGGATAAGACTTCAACTGTAACTGCATTAACTGTTTCTATCTCTGAGAATGAGAATGAGATTGAATCACTGAAATCTGAAATCAAATCATTGAAGTCTGAGCTTGTTGAGAGGACATCATATGTGGCTTCTTTGACTACTTCTATCACTGAGAACAAGAATGAGATTGAATCACTGAAATCAGAACTTGCTGAGAAGACATCGAGTGTAACCGCGTTGACCGCCGCTATTGCTGAGAATGAAAACGAGATCCAGTCACTGCAAATTGAATTGTCTGAGAAGTCGTCGAATATTGCTGCTCTGACTGCTTCTGTCTTAGAGAAAGATAATGAAATCGAATCAATAAAGTCAGAACTTGCTGAGAAATCATTGAATGTTGATACTCTGACTGCTACTGTCACTGAAAACGAGAGTGGAATCGATTCATTGAAATCTCAGATTGAATTGCTAGAATCTGAATTGTCTGACAAAACATCAAGTATAATAGCCCTGACTACTGCTGTAACTGAAAATGAAAACGAGATTGAATCACTGAAGAATGAACTTGCTGATGAGATATCAAGTGTGGATACATTAATTGCCACTCTTTCCAAGAATGAGAATGAGATTGATTCACTGAAGTCTGAGATTGAATCATTGAATTCCGAATTATCAGAGAAGTCATCAAATGTGGCTATTCTGACTGCTACTGTTGCTGAAAAAGAGAATGAGATTGAATCACTGAAGAATGAACTATCTGATAAAACATCAAATATTGATGCCCTGACTGCCACTCTCTCTGAGAATGAGAGTGAAACTGAATCACTTAGGTCTGAAATAGAATCACTGAAGAATGAACTATCTGATAAAACATCAAACATTGATGCCCTGACTACCACTCTCTCCGAGAATGCGAGTGAAACTGAATCATTGAAATCTCAGATTGAATCACTGAAGAATGAAATCGATTCATTGAAGTCTGAGTTATCCGAGAAGTCAGCTCTGACTGCTTCTATTACTGAGAATGAGAATGAAATCGATTCATTGAAGTCTGAACTAACTGATAAGACATCGAGCATTACAGTATTGACTGCTTCTCTTGCCGAGAATGACAATGAGATTGATTCATTGAAATCTGAACTTGCTGATAAGACATTGAATGTGAATACTCTAACTGCTACTGTCACTGAAAATAACACTGAAATCGAATCACTGAAGACTGAGATGGAATCAGTGAAATCTAGGTTGTCTGAGAAATCTTTAATGGTGGCTACAATGAATGCAACTCTCTCTGAATTAGAGAGTGAGAATGATTCATTGAAGTCTGAGTTATCTGAGAAGATATCGAGTGTTACTGCATTAACTATGACTCTTTCAGAGAATGAGAATGAAATTGAATCATTAAAGACTGAACTGGTGGAAAAGACATCGAATGTAACTGCTCTGACTGTTGCTACTTCTGAGAAGGAAAGCGAGATTGAATCGCTGAAGTCAGAACTAGCTGATAAGTCATCGAGCATTACAGCATTGACTGCTTCTATCACAGAGAATGAGAATAAGATCGATTCATTGAAGTCTGAGCTTGACTCACTGAAGTCTGAATTATCCGAGAAGTCATCAAGTTTGACTGCATTATCTGCCACTCTCTTAGAGAATGAAGCTGAGATTGACTCGCTGAAGAATGAAATCGATTCATTGAATTCTGAACTAGCTGAGAAATCAATGAATGTGACAGCATTAACTTCTGCTGTGTCCGAAAACGATAATGAAATCGAGTCGCTGAAATCTCAGATCGATTCATTGAAATCAGAATTAGCTGAGAAGACTTCAAGTGTGATACAGTTGACTTCTTCTGTTTCTCAGAATGAGAATGAGATTGATACACTGATATCTGAGCTTGCAGAAAAGACATCAAGTGTGGATGCGCTAACTGCCATTGTCAGGGAGGATGAGAATAAGATTGATTCATTGAAGTCTGAACTATCTGAGAAGTCATCGAGTATTACAACTTTAACTACTTCTCTCGCAGAGAATGAGAATGAGATTGAATCACTGAAATCAGAGTTGTCTGATAAGACATCGAGTATAACTGCTCTGACTGCTACCGTTGCTGAGAATGAGAATGAGATCAATTCGCTGAAATCTCAGATTGAATCCCTGAATAGTGAGAATGATTCATTGAAGTACGAGCTGTCTGAGAAGACCTCGAATGTAACTGCTCTGACTGCTTCTATCTCAGAGAATGAGATTGAGATTGAATCACTGAAATCAGAACTTGAAGAGAAGTCATCGACCATGACAGTATTGACTGCTTCTATTTCAGAGAAGGAGACTGAGATTGATTCACTCAACTCCGTAGTTAGGCAACAGTCTGAAGATCTCACATCAATCTCTTCTGCATTCGAGCAGACTTTGACTTGTGTCAATTCTCTCAAATTGAAGTGTTCTGAAGCCTATTCATCAATTGAGTCTTATCAAAATACAGTATCTAATCTCACAAATACTTGTGAGTCACAAATTCACCATATTTCTGAATTGGAGAAGGAAATTGGTGATCTTCATGCTCTTCTCAATACCTCAGCTGATCGTGATTCTCTTTTGGATGCATACTCCTCCATGGTATCCACCCTATCTCGTCGCTTGCATCAATGTGAAGCAGAGTTAATGGCACTTCATATGGAGGATTCCGTTCGGTTGAATCAACAGCTTTCGTCTCAGGTACAACGGCTAGAGGAAGAGCTTGGTTGTAAGCAGACAGAAGTGGAACAACTACAAGCAGAATTGAAGTCAAGATTAGATGTAGAGGAGAGATTGCAAAGTGTTATGGAGTCTAATTCTCTGTTAGAAGAGAAATTGAAAAGGGAAACAGGGTCAAAATCTGAGCTGGAGAATCAGCTGGGACATGAGTCTCAAGTGAGAGAACAATTGGAGCAACAGTTGAAGAGGGAAACTGGACTGAAGATTGAATGGGAAGAACGATTGAAGAATGAAGCAGAATCCAGATCAACACTGGAAGAACGATTGAAGAATGAAGCAGAATTCAGATCAACACTGGAAGAACAGTTGAAAAAGATACAAGACTCGAATGCATCATTAAAACGTTGTTTGAAGGAAAAGGAACAAAATGCAGAATCAGTCCGAAGTGTTGTAAAGGATTTAACGCAGTTTGTTCATGGAGAAGAACCTCAAAGTGAATGCAAAAAGTGTAAGCAATTGAAGAATAAAATATGTGATGTCTGTAAGTTGAAACAAGAGATTCAATCAATCAAACCAAAAGAACGTGATCTGAAGAAGGTGAGTGAATGGACGAGAGATGAAAAGAAATTGGTTCTGTATTCAACATCAGCCATTCTTCTTCTCTCAGCTCTCATGCAATATATGTTCAAATAGTCTCTTGTTTCTTTCAAACAAACAATCACTCATTTTCGATTCATTAAGGTTTGCATAACCACATCAATAATTGATGATTCCAATGTCGCAAAACATTTCGATGGATCAGAATTATCGTCAATCATCAACTTCCGAAACAATTCTCCATCTCGCTCACTTGTCCAGAACTCCACACAAATAGGAAAACAATTCTTTGATTCATCACACAATCGTTGAAGTGTCTTTTCAATTAAACCTAGTGATTCTCACTTCATTCCTATTCCTACTGTTGGGATCATTCATAATCATATCTGAATTGGAATATGCGACAATTCGATCATAACTCACATACAGGTAGAATGGACGATCACTAATCATCATAGCTCTGAATCATTACTCACACAGCTATCAGAGAACGTAATGATAAATTCAATCGAGGAATATCCAATGAATTCTCGTCTTTATAAGCTGATAGTTGTGGATAGAGATACCGTGAGAGAAGAAGTGGTGATAGATGACTACATTAACAAAGGAACACAAATAAATACAAGACAGTATTCACTTCTTGTAATACACTTGCAAACGACTCTGGTAAGGGAACATTCAAAAATGGACCCAAAATGCTACTATAGATCTATATATTGGGAATTCCAAAAATAGTACATATTTCGGAACAATCTTCAATTTAGGAATAGTTTTGAATGTATAATCGATTGCTTGTTTCTGTCTATGGATCATCATGTATCATTACTCTCACTTCCGAATATACATCATATAACGAGTAAAGAAGGCTAATAACCATTCTCGAAGTAATAGTCGGCTCTCTTCAAATCCTCGAGATGTTAGAGAATGAAGTGTCTATTGATCAAAACCGCGGGGATTCATACTTTGTGTAGAAGCATGTAAATAATCACAGAAGGATTGGAATTTGAATAAATATCCATAATACTCGTAGATACCTTGTACTCTACTGAAGAACTATCGATAATGATTCGAAAACAAAGATACATTCGCATCCGACGAATTGGGAAAGAGACGAGTTTCGAATCCTTTTCAACCTTTATTTTACATAGAACTATCAGCTGTACTGTTTTCATTGTTGTATATTCAACAACGAGTTGGATAAGAGGGAAATCATCAATAGTAATGGTCGAACCTAAATCCAAAAATAGAGCCAATTTCTACCTTTTGGACTATTGTATTGGAAATCAAATGGAATGACTGTATTAGAATGAATGAATGATATTCGATTCACTTGACTGCTATTACTCGAGAATTGTAATCCTCGAATACCAATATCATGATTGTTATCTGCATTGGATAAGGAGTCACCAATGTTCGTAATAACCACTCCTCCACTCGATCGAATCCGAAATACGCACTACAACAATAAATGTAATTTGCTTGTCTTACATCAAATCCATACTCTCCTTGCAGAAATGACAGAACATGTTGCGTTGCCTTCTTCACACTCTCCGAATTCAAAATATCCACACAAATGAAATTTCCATTGGTGGATGCACAAAGTTGCTGCAGAAGAACTGGATCGATGCGATTCTGTGTAACTCCAAACTGTGAATTGTCAGTAATATTGTTGAGAATATCACATGACAATCCAATTTGTTGGAGTTTTTGCATCTACTCAATCAACAATACTTCGAGATGCATACAATTTGATAGTAAACCGAATTGGTAGCACGAAGTCTATTGGATGCATCTTGCTCGTTAGATGGTGGGTATACTATATGAGTCACTTCTAGAATATGTACCATTATCGCCATAGGGATTTATTCGACTATCTTCTGAATTCCGGAAAATGGAGCAAATCAGTCTTCCCCCGATAATTCGACCTTGCTTGTAGAGATTATGGAGATACTCTGTTACCATTCGCATGGTTTCAGCAAAACAACTAGAATGAAACAAATCCATCAAATGCCACAATTCTCCTCGAAGTCGTTGAATGGAAGATATTGCACCAAGAGCGTTCGATCGATACGTTGCTAGATTCGCAGAACTTTCATCAAAACTCATGACTGAAATCAAGGGGATCCTCTCAGAAGTTTCTTCTTCTTCAGATGAAACTAATCGAGTATACTAGAAATGATTGAATTGAAATAGAATAACCAGAATCTTCACAAGAGAGTGTTTGATGTTGTAAATGCCAAGACGATCACCAGAGGTGAATATCACTAAATCAGAACAATATAAAAGCAAGATACAAATATCAGCTTCTCCGCGATATGACGAGATGAGTGCATTCAATGTACTCTTGATGAATTGTAGAAATTCATTGCAAGAAGTGCAATCGATCACCAGGACTAGAATTTCCCTTGCTTTGGAATCATATGGATACTCTTTGCTAGAGATAAAGAAGTTGTTACAGGAATACTCTGTGCTGACAAGATCACTTTCAAGAATGATATTTGGATACACACATTCAGGACATCGACTCCTTTCAATACTGGACAAATACCGACCATCTAATGAATTCCTATCATACGAGTTTCTATGTTGGCAGAGAGGACACCTCCACGATTTTGAGTCGAACATACAATACATGTTCAAATAACCGAAGCATTTCTGACACCGAGGTAAGTCTTGTTGTGAAATATTCGTTTTCTAGACATGAAACAGAAATCCTAACTAGACTTGAAAGTCAACTCGTGGATTTAAAGGATGAATAGCAACACCCCAGGGGATTGAACTCTTGTCCTTTATTCGAGCTACAAATTATTGCTGATAGAAACAAAAACCGTTATGAGGGAAAACAGTCGATGAGAACAGCAAACACGAATCTTCCTTCAGTGATTGCATTTTCGACCTTTTGTAGTGTCAATAACCCTGTGGTTTGCGAATTTGAGAGCAGACAAAAATCTGAATGATTGTGTTCGCTATAGAATCTCAAGTAAATCAAGGTAATACAATGATCTATAGCAATTAACGTTAGGATACGACCATGTAACAAAAGGATGCAAAGAAGAATAGCATTGTAGAGAGTTCTACTTATCCAAAAAAATAAGAATCATCAATTGTAAACATGTAAGCATAAAGAACACAGATATGAAGTACATTAATTTATTAAGGAGATCGCAAATGGTATTTGTTTCTGTTAATGACATCCTAAATGACTTGAAAGTGATGTTCCCTCAATATGATGACGAACTTCTGCTCACAAGCATTCGTCACTTCAGTAGTTTTCGTTTATATTTCTTATTGTAGATGGAAACATTGACAATATTGTTACGTATTTAATTTCTTTGAATGAAGGACAACCATTACCAACGAGAATGTATCTGTTAATTGAATGCGTTAGAATAAGATCTACAGCAAATACAAATGAGATTGATATGCTAGAAAGGCAATACGGGATCGATCTTCACAAGCAGTGGAAGACACGGCTTCCAGGTGATTTTTTAGTTGTAAGTTTTATTATAGTTTATGATTTCTAGTTCAAATCAAGTTCGATTATGGATGATGAACAACTTGCCAGAGTAATATCTGTTGAATAGATGATATGTGTAGCAATTACAAAATGAGTTTGATGAACAAGCTTCGAATGATTTGCTGCGTTCAAGTATCTTTCGATTGAACTCTTTACATTTAGTTACAAATGATCAGATATATAGTCCCCCAGTTTCAAACACCAATCATAATACATCATCTAGTTCGATTAGTGAAAGGACAAAGAAATGGAAAAATCGATTGTTGAATTTCTTTAATGAACGGAAAGGATATCAGCGTGTAAATACAAATGAAGATCGTACCTAATGATCCTATGATTTATGCGTTAGATGATGGGATTGAGATGAATAAAGTGTAATGAGTATGATACAATGAGCTTTTGAATTGTGTTTGTTTGCATTCTTCGTATCCTTAAAGGTTAAAATCCTGTTTTTCCTTCTCTTCTCTATGAATTGAAGTGAGATAAACGATATTCGATTCACCGCCGTTTTCAACCATCATAATCCTTTACGTAGAAGTGCTATAATTAAGGAAAACGAGACCTTTCATTCCATTTCGACCATGTATTCATTCGCTCGAACCGTTATGGACTTTATACAGTCTGCAACTGGATTGAAGGTCCAGCCAAGAAATATTCGTGGCGCATCAAGCAGAGAAGATATCTTGTCTGCTAAACCTGTAAGATCTCCAAAGAAGGGTTTGGTTCTTTCGTGTGTATAACCCTGTAGTTCATTCACCTATTACTCGTAATAGTCATACGACGTTGTATAGTGCATTACAATCCTATAAACAGTGTTTGATTTCTTCTCAATCTCTTTCGTGTGAATCGGTGTCTACGACGTTGATTGAAGAAGAATTTGTATATGCTTTAAGTACATTTTGTGCATCGTAGGGCGAGTTATTCTCTTGTAAAGAATTAGACTCCATCTAAGAAACGGCCAGAAAGTATTTATTAGACCTATTCTTCCTAGTGATATTGAACGAATGAGAGAGGGTAAGAATGAGGAAGGAGGTTGATTGTAGTGTTAAAATCTGGTGAGGTTAGTCAGCATTCCCTCTCGATGCGTTTTAATACTGTAACAATCAGTGTAAAAGAAAACATGTTAAACTATTTTACATCGATCGATTACGATACACATTTTGCTATAGCTGCTTTTGTATATGAAGAAGGTCAATGGAAAGGAGTGGCAACAGCACGTTTTATTGAAGACAATGAGACTCCGGAGGTGGCAGAGTGGGCAGCAATTGTCTTGGATAAGTATCATGGCCTTGGAATTGGATCCTGCTTATTGTATTACCTTTCGGTTGTAGGTGTTATGAGAACATGTGAAGTAGATGGCATCTCACTTTGATATCAGAAGGTTGGTAGCTATTGTTCATCAAGAGAATTATCCTGTTTTGCATTGGATGAAGAAATTGAATGCTTGGCGTGAAGCACAACGTGACTGGTTAGATTGAGCTGAGAGTGTGATGATTAGTCATTACTGGATGTTTCGTACTCCGATCTCTCCCGAATGGATTAGTGATGAAGTATCGAGAGATCATCTAGAGAAGGCTGCATGTGGGTTGGGGCATGTAGATGACGATTGTATGGAGGAATTGCGCTGCTGTGTGCGAAGTAGCAATAAACAAAGGAAATAATGAATAGAGTTGAAGAATCCCGAGTTTCTGTATGGTCGTGAACAATCTGATCAGCGAGTTAGTTTGGGTAAGCAAGAAAAGCGGGTGGAACGATCTGCTCCAACTGTATCATTTGTAACTTCATTTGAGGATGAGCTCGACATCGGAGATCTTTTCTAGAATGTTTCTTACAAACAACTTGATCAACTAAAGAATACTTTATGCAGAGGCATAATAATTGCGATAATAGTCAATTGCATCATGGAACATGGTTTCTAGTTTGGCAACGGAGTTTTCAATACGGAATTCCTTGGCATATTCAATGTATTGTTTGCTCATCTGATCCTTTTCCTCAGGATTATCAAGCCAATAATCCATTTTAGCTGCCAGAGCTTCTGGTTTTCCGTGATCAAATAGACATCGATCATCCAGTGCAAACATTTTCGTTGCTGACTTGGGATGATTTGAAATCACAGGGACAATTCCACAAGTGAATGCTTCCATACAAGCAATAGCTTCAATTTCAGCATCAGCAGGATGCACATACAGATCTGCCATATTAATAATACGGACCAGCTCTTCAGGTGTATAGATACCCCACACCACATGAACTCCAAGCTTGGCAGCTAGTTCACGATGTGTCTTCTCCATCACTCCTTTACCAGCCAGAATCAATATAATATCATGAGCATACTTAGACTGTGCACAGGCTCGAATAGCCACATCATGTCGCTTCTCTCGAGAGTAACGCCCTACTGAAAGAATGATCTTCTTTCCCACAAATTCTGGGTATCGTTCCACCTTAGTAGGTACAAACATATGATGAACACCATTGGAAGCAACACGCAGATCGTTTTCATAACCAGTACGACGTAATTCGGAAGCAATAAACTCAGTTGGACAATGAATAAAGCGAGTCTTCTTATAGAAGTGTCTGTAAAATAAGTGATAGACAAAATCCTTAAGCCCACAGACACGTTCACAGTGGATAGTATACAAAATGTTCTCAGGTTGCGTATGGAATGCTGCCGTATACGGAACCTTCATTTCTTGAGCGACTTTTATAGCACGAAGAGCAATGCCAAAAGGAACAATAAAATGGACAACATCTGCTCCTGTAAATGCTCTCCTTATCACCTCCTCATCCCCATACCCAAATACCATGCCTTGAGAAGTAATAATCTTATAGGCCCAACCTAAGCCAAATCCACCACGCCAAGCAGGACAGTTGTACTTGTACGGTTCTTCCTTTCCTGTAGACAGTACCCGTACTTCATGTCCCTTAATTCGGAGTTGTTCAACAAAGCGTCTCATTGATACGGTTGTACCATTGTTGTTGTCGTCGTACTGATCAAAGACAAAGACTATGATCATTGAAAGAAGTTTTGAAATAGCAACTGCACAAATAGCAGGAACCGTGGGGATTTCTTCGGAAGACGTTTTGTTTCCCTTTTATGAATACAGATGTTTCTTTTATTATCCGGAGTTAGGATGATGATCTATGGTCGTTATGAAAGGCTGTACAGATAATGATCACCGTATTCCTCTAAAGATTTGAATTAGTTCACCAAGATTTAGTGTTTATGTGGATCGTTCTTTGTATTACTAGTCGTATTATGGAGTACACAGGTCATCTTGAATGAGAGAATAAACAAGGTACCGAATAGCTTTCAGACTAAAGTACAATCATATGCAACAAAATGGCCATAGAGAGTTGCTTAATGAAATGTTCCTGATATCGTTCTTGCTATTCCAGTCGCTTGCTACTATAGCATGCTCACTGTTGACGAATGGTACCATTCCACATTTCCGCAATTCTGTGAATTTCCAATCAGAAACCTTAGCATCTTCTGGAAAACGTAACATTGAACGGAAAAAATAACACATAGAATGTGGGGTATTTGAATCAGCCTGTGTGGATTATCAAGGATCAGGTGAGATAGTCAATCCTATTTCATTATCTAGCTCTAATAGGTATTGTTAATGTATACACAACTACTTCAGAAACGCCTGACTATTATCAGCTATCTGTGGACACTTACTTAAGTAATGACTGTTCTGGTGAGGCGCTAACGCGTGGAAGTTATATTGCATCACTAAAAGCAACAGCTGTGGCCAATAAGTATGAGGCAACGATTCTGAAGGTAATTCTTTCATTTTCTCAATATGAACTCAATCTGATGGATTGTGAAGAACCTTTGGAACCCTGGGTTGAGTATGATCTCGAGTAGAGGTAATAATTGATGCTGATTCGTAGTTATGTAAAGTGTGCCATATTTGGGATATCCATGGCAGAAATGTATACAGGTAGAATTGGAATGAAAGGTGATGTTGAACTGCGTATTTCGGATGAAACTGCTTACTTTTCTGGTTTAGAAGATACGTTTTTGCTTGTAAGAAAGTCAGATTCTGGGTGTTCAACTCTGTTACTTGAAAATGAGGGTACCAATTTGTTACTTATTGTTGCTTATATCGCTGGAGGCCTTCTCATTGTGTTACTAGTTGTTATTCTTCTTTTTGCTATTATATCAATTCGAAGAAAGAAGACTCTTCCAAGGAAGAAATAGCTCTTGTTTGTTAAATAATTAAGAGGCTTTCATATTGGAACGGAGATCCACTACTCACTACTTCATGTTGTTATAATGTGTGAGAGTGCAACTACTATATAATAGTACATTCATTTGTTATCCAACATATCGTTGTACTAGTCATTGTTGTGATTGGTATTCTTGAAATCTATTTAGATAAGAAATCAGTTGGTTTGTATGTTTGATCATTCATTGGGATCCCAATTCTTTAATAATATAGTTATCTTATAATTTCACCGAAATCCGTAGTGGAATGTCAGACTTCAACATAGATGACATCCTTTCTCGAGTGAGTGATTTAGAGTCGTGTCACTTGTAGCTGAAGAAATGCGAAAGACTATCGATAGAAGAGATACGAGAAATCTGTACACGAGCAAAAGATCTGTTTATAGAGCAAAGCAACATTCTTCATATGAAGACTCCCATCACAGTACCTTTTGAGCTTTCTTTTACTGTAGGTTTGTGGAGATATCCACGGACAGTTCTATGATCTTCTGAAACTCTTCGAAGTTGGAGGAGATTGTCCTGATACCAATTATCTCTTTCTAGGAGATTTTGTGGATCGGGGATACTTTAGTTTGGAGACGGTAATGCTTGTAATAGTCTTAAAGATCCGATATCCCGATCGGATTAATCTACTTCGTGGGAATCACGAAAGTAGGCAAACAACTCAGGTCTATGGATTCTATGAGGAATGTTTGAGGAAATTTCAATCTTCCGAAGCGTGGGTGATGATTACGGATCTTTTCGATTATTTGCCTATTGGTGCGCTTATTGACAATTCGATTCTCTGCCTTCACGGTGGATTATCTCCTCTGATATCTTCTCTTGATCAAGTAAGAATCTGCCCTTATTCATGATACAGATCTCTTCATTAGATCGATTCCAGGAAGTTCCACATGATGGTGCAATGTGTGATCTTCTGTGGAGTGATCCCGAAGATCGACCTGGATGGGAAGGCTGGAATGAGTCTCCACGCGGTGCTGGTTGTCTCTTTGGAATGGACCAAGTACTGAGTGTAGTGGTTGGATCGGTTGAATGATGGATAGTTCAATAGGGCAAACAATCTTCGTTGTATCGTTCGTGCTCACCAGTTAGCAATGGAAGGATATAAGCGAATGTTTGACGATAATATCATTACTGTATGGTCGGCTCCCAACTATTGTTACCGATGTGGTAATAAGGCATCAATAATGCAGATTAAGGAGAATGGTGATTATGAGTTTTTGGTTGGGATTCGTGGAGATGGTAACATGTAGGTGTTTTTAGCAGCTGAGGCATCGAAACGGAAAGTCCCTGATAAAGTAGATCTTCCAGAATACTTCCTATGAAATGTTTGTTAAGAGATGCTCTTGGAAACATACACTTCACACCCTAAAAGACTAAAATGTACTCAATCGACGACTTCGAGTCATATTCTCACGGAAAGGCTCATTGACATCAATGACATGGTTCTCTGGATTCTATGACATCACATCCATCTCTCACTACTACCACAATCCATGGATGTTGTAGACACTCGACAGCAGAAGGTCGCTTCTCAGGATCAGCCTGAAGTACACCTTTCACAAAGTCCTTGGCTGCGAGTGATCAACGCCAATAATTTCTACCTGCATTTGAGATATTTGTCCAATATGGATCTTCTAATACCAACCCTTCAGGTTGAAAACAGACTCCAGAAGGACCACAATAAGGATTATAACCACACAATCTACAAATCATAGAGTAACAATATCCCAACAATGTGAATGTCACAATGCCAATGCTGAAGATATCCACTTTGTAATCATATCCTCGTCGACGATACACCTCAGGCGCTGTATAGTAATCTGAACCCACCATCGAGAAGGTTCGAGGACGAGGACTGCCAACTGGTAATTCATCATCTCCCTCAATTAATTTTGAGAGACCAAAATCACTCAGTTTGATGTAAGTATCCTACAGTTAACAATCTCAATCTCAACTACATTTCCTTCTTCAGGAAGAAGAATATTCTCGGGTTTAATATCTCGATGAATCTAATGATAACAGAAAGCAAAAAAACTTACAATTCGTTTAGAATGAAGATAGGCTACAGCTTCGAGTATTTGTTTCACGATTCGACTGGCATCAATTTCATTATATGCATTCTTTGCAACGATCCGATCCAGAAGTTCCCCTCCACGAGCTCTGAAGATGAATTCACTCTTAAAGCAATACCGTTCAATCGTAACAATGATTTCTTCATCGCTTTCGTAGATTTCACGATACTCAATAATATTCTTATGTCGAATGGAGGTAAGAAGGTCTGGATCTAATACCAGAATACCACTTGGGTTGCAAAACTGCTTTGTAATCACTTTGGCACAAAGGTTTTCACCAGTGAAACGATCATAGATAGAGATGATTTTGGCATAAGGAGTCCTAGAATCATGATTGTGGAACCGAAATATCCAACTGTGCAATCTCCCTATCCAAAACATAGCGATCAATGAACTCAGAAAACGGTCTAAACTTGGATTCTCGATGTGTTTCGGATTCTTCATCTAACGGAATTGTATAATCTGGATTTGTTACTACTACTGATCAGCTTTCCTCTGTTCCATATCCTACCAAAAGGAACACAGATATCCGACATTATCTGGATTAGTCAAAGACAAAGAAGCAGGAAGAGGATTCTTAATTGGATCTGCAATGGACTAATCGGAAATCCTATGTTTGGATGGTCAAGAATCAATAAAACCCCGAGCACTTTGCTATTTAGTAATCGGATAGAATATGGATGAGATAATCTGTAAACTACCTAAGAAGACATGTAATAATTCAACTAGGAAACATTGAGTGGATCCTCATCCTGATGTAACTATTCAATGTAGGTATTCACAATTCTTCTATGGATTTTGACCGTGCTCAGTTTCGTGAAGTGAGTTATCTTTTCCATTATCCAAAGGGAACGGATTTCACGGGAATTTACAACTCCTGGCAGGTACAGCTTGAATTATCAGTAACGAAAAACAGCTAGGAAGAAACTATGGTATGAACTTTATTATGATATTGTAACACACAGTTTTCACTCATTTCTGGCTTCTGTCGATGGTACAACAGTAAGAAGGAAGTCTTCCTTCTAATTGTCGGACTAGATAATGCGGGAAAGACCGTATAGAATGGGTTGGTTCAATAATGAGTAGACGTTTCTTGAACAAATGAAAGGAGTTTTCTCAAAGACACCAGTGAAAGCATTAGATCGTATTCCTCCCACAGTGGGTCTTAATGGTATCTTTTGTTCGTCTCTGTTAGAGATAGTGGCAACCATCGAGATTGAGGATGTCCGTGTTGTGATTTGGGATGTAGGAGGTCATGTACGATTTCTATTGATCCTTGAAGTTCAGAAATCCATGCGTTCCATGTGGAGCAAGTACTATCGTGATTGTCACGGAGTGATTTTCCTAATCGACAGTAGTGATCCCGATCGGTTTAAAGAAGTGAAGGATGAATTGCGTTTGTGTTTTGTGGTTCTTTTATTTATAGGAGATTTGGCATCAAACACCGATTTAGAAGATCTTCCTATTCTGATTTGTGCCAATAAACAGGATTT
Organism: Blastocystis sp. subtype 4; assembly: GCF_000743755.1. Lineage (NCBI taxonomy): Eukaryota > Bigyra > Opalinata > Blastocystidae > Blastocystis > Blastocystis sp. subtype 4. The sequence continues at coordinate 4,119 of NW_014569405.1, read as the reverse complement.
GGCTGTACTTGCTGGTGGAAGCAGTAACAAGTAGGAAGCTGTGGAACCTGAAGTGATTCGGAATATTCTTGGGAGTGTGATTTCGGAACACAAACATAAACATGCTTTCCGTTTCCAAGGTACAAGTGCACTAACATGGTATTGATGTATTTCTGTTCTTGACTGTTAGCGAAGGTATTAAAACGGGTGTTACATGGGTTGTTGGACGGGCAGAACAAACAAATCGTGCGAAAACATCGCCGTCAAATTGATTTTGTCCTGTCTTTGTAAACTTTTTGTGTAATTATGAGTTGTTTGTTCTGGTGAGAGCGAAGCCTACTTCATTGAAACTCCTGTGATTGAAACTCCTGGAGTTTTGAATGCTTATGTTTTGCACACAGAGCCCATCAATTACCAAAGAGAGAAGAAGATGGATCTAGCTGCAGGTGAAGATATATTGAATGGAAATCGAGTAGCTGACGGCACATCAGACGCTCAAAAGCGAAGAATCGCTTATTACTACGATCGTATAAAGAAGTTGCATATCGTTAATCAATAGCAGAGATTGGAAACTACAACTATGGAAAACATTACTGTTGGAAAGTGTGTAGAGGCCGTGTATTTTCATGTATAGCCTCACCGTGTAAGAATTGTCCATCATCTTCTTGTCGCCTATGACATTTGCAAAGAAATGGAGATGTTTGTAGGTTTTGAGGAATGGACTTTGAAATAGAAACCAACATTGATTGACTACAAGGACATTATGCGCTTTCATTCTGACGACTATGTCAACTTCCTACGTGTAATTAACCCAGACAATGCTTCGAGCATGATTAAACAACAAATTCAATGTATTTCTACCCAAACGGAATGATTGTTAGTCAATGTAGGAGATGATAGTCCAGTATTTGATGGATTATTCGATTATATTCGTTCGTATTGCTCTGGATCTATTGGTGGTGCATGTCGTCTCAATGAAGGTATATCGGATATTGTTGTCAATTGGTCAGGAGGTTTGCATCACGCCAAGAAATCAGAAGCATCTGGTTTCTGCTATGTGAACGATATCGTCTTGGCTATCTTAGAGTTGCTTAAGTTTGTTTTTCGTTGTTCGTAACATTTAGAAAGTACACACGTGTATTGTACATTGATATCGACATTCATCATGGTGATGGTGTCGAGGAGGCCTTTTACACCACCAATCGGGTCATGACCGTTTCTTTCCACAAATTCGGTGATTTCTTCCCTGGTACTGGAGATGTTTCTGTTCTTGCTTCCCTCTATCATTATACATAGGATATTGGATATGGCGAAGGAAAGGGTTATTCATTGAACTTCCCTCTACGTGCTGGTATTGATGATACGAGCTTCGTCGCCATCTTTAAACCTGTTATCGCTAAGGTTATGGAGAGATATCAACCTGAGGCTATTGTTCTTCAATGTGGGGCGGATTCTCTCTCCGGAGACCGTCTTGGTTGCTTCAATCTCTCGTTGAAAGGTATATGTGGAGATAAGAGTTGATCGTTAGGTCATGCTGAATGTGTCAACTTTGTTCGTTCATTTAATGTCCCTACATTGGTTTTAGGAGGAGGTGGTTACACGGTGCGTAATGTCTCAAGGTGAGTATGAGATGAGAATGTGACGAATAGATGTTGGACTTATGAGACTTCGATTATCCTTGGAAAGGAAATCAAGGTATATATCAGAGGAGAGAATACCATGTAGAATGAATTACCGTTTACCGATTATTTGGAGTATTTTGGACCAGATTATTCACTACAGATTACTCCTAGGTAGATTCTATGAGATGATGTGATGATTAGTAATATGGAGAATATGAATACCCAAGCTTACCTTGATGAACATCTTCAGAAATTACTTCACCAGCTCCAGACACTGGAAGCTGTTCCTGGATTGCAGATTGAGAGTTCAGTGAATCCAAAGACACCTGATCGTGTGAAGATGGAGAAGCCTGAAGAAGGTGACCCCGATGAGCATGATGAAGTATTGAAGAAGGAAGCACCAGGAGAATTTGCATAATTGTGTATCCTTAATTGTTTGTTTGTACGACCAGTGATTCCTTAATACTCAAGAACTCTTTCGAAAAACGGTGATTCTCCTGTAAGATACTTTAGATATGGAGTTGATGTATGGAAATAGGCTTCTACGGATCCAATAACGATAGTAAAGTTATTTGGAGAGAGGAACACAATTCTTAGTAATAATCAGTTCACAGATATGACTATTGATGTAGAGAAGGGAATTCATTGGCCAACATTGATATCAGCTACAATGGCAATCCTTTCCTTGAATATGTATACTCAACTTTTGCAACCCAATTTCCCGTTTCTGATAAAGACTTATTTTCCTGATGTAGTACTGATCCTTTTTGTTGATTCTAGATTCCTAGTGCCGATGTTGGATACTATGCTGGATACCTTGTTTCACTTTTCTTCCTTGGCCAGGTACCTGGTTCTGTTTTCTGGGGATGGTTTGCAGATTGTTATGGACGACGAACCACAATGATTGTTACTTCGATCGGTTGGTTTCGGAAATGAATTATTAGAGTAGGTAATGTTGTTTGTCTGTTTTCCTTGGGACTGTCAAAGAACTATTATGTTAGTCTCGTCATTCGATTATTGCATGGTCTTATCGATGGTGGACTCGGCGTTTCAAAAACGATCATGGCTGATCTGTGTACAGACAGCAATATCACTATTGGGACAGGAATGATCTTTGTAGGTGGTGCTGTTGGAGGGTATACTTTGATTTATTCTGATAACATAGCTTTGTTGGTCCTCTTCTTGGAGGTTATTTGTCAAAGAAGGAAGCCATTCAACCATTCATCAAGTTGTTTCCGTTTCTGAAAGAGGTATTTCTGTATGACTAAGATTCATGTCCAGCTTCCATATATGCTGCCATTTTCCGTTTGTGCTCTCCTTTACATCTTGGTATTGGTGATGTTCACATTTTGGGCAGAAGAAACATTGTCAGAGGAAGAAATGGCTGAATCCAAAAAGATTAAGGCTCAAATGACAGTCAGGATAGGAGGTTCGAATGAGATGTAGAGAGAACTCAGTAGTATCCTTCGAAAAACGTCATCGAAGGAATTCACTTCGCACGAACAACTACTCCTTCAGTATAATACACATTCGGGTTATTCTTCTATTCTCCATAATCGTGATTTACTTCTTACAGTCGCTGTATACGGGCTTGTTGCAGGTAGTCAGACATGCTATGATACGATTTACCCATTAATGTTGATGAATCCCAAGAGATTTGGAGGATTTGATCTTGATGCAGTTACTGAGAGCTGGATCAGTACAGTTGGAATTACAACACAAGTGGGAACTCGTAATACTGTTATTCTTTTTTATTGTAGTGGTAATTTGTCCGATATGGTCCAAATTGACGCCTTATCGCATTCAGTGCCTCATTTCGGTTCTGATATTTGCTGCAATCGTTGTATTGAGCCCACTCACCTCCTATTTCAATAACAGCAGCGCCATAGTTCAATCCCTGGCTACTTTATTCCCATTCGCTTTTTGTGTGTTTATCCGATGTATTGCATTTAAGTAGGAACATAGGTTCTGTTTCATCTAGTATATGTATCATTCTGATTTCCAATAGTACATACAAGGAGTTCCGAGCAACCGCTATGGGTCTAGGACAAATGTTTGCCGGACTGTTCCGATTCTTGGTTAGGTCAGGATAATTGGGTGATATGTAGGGACCCTTTTTCGTTCCATCGCTTTTCTCATGGAGTACCAATTTTGATCGATTCCCTATTAACTATGGTTTTTCTTTCTACGTATTTGTTCCTTGCTGTATAATATGTAGCTAATTGGGATCATTCTGATTATTGATGCCGTATTGTGCTATAAAGTCTCTCCAGAAACAGATTGTGGAAAGGGATCCGTTCATTCGACAATCAAACATCGGACTGTGGCTGCTCCAGCGATTTCTGATGATGAACTCCTAGCTGTTCATGTCTAATCCTATTTGTTACAAACAATCTCTAGTTTGCGTTCACAGATAGTGAGAAAACAGGAGATAGATAGAATCGCGGGAATAGAGAGTATTCTTGTTCTCTACAATTATTCCTTGTCCATGCTGAACATCGTACGATCTGTGAAGAGT
>NW_014569406.1:0-27595 GCF_000743755.1 Blastocystis sp. subtype 4 | reverse complement strand
TACTACATTCATCGTTAAGAAACAATCATCATATACACAAATCACTCACTTCAGACCAAAAACAACACCTCCTTTCTCAAATCCAAATCAACTTCAATTCACAACACCTACCTATACTTCACCATTTGTTTATCGAAATAATCAGCTGGTTGAACAATCTGATGGCTTCTTGGAGTGAATGGAATCAACTTTAGACGAGAATCACGGGACTCAATATCTATTCGCAGAACCCTTCTAGTGTGAGAATGTTGATTATCAAGATATCTCTGATCACTGCTCATTCATTTCTTGATTGTCTCAAACTTGAGATTATTCATATTGTAAGGATCATTTTCCTTTAGAAGTTTATTAAAAATAGCCATTAGAAAGAAATGAAAGAGTCAAAAGATAGAATTCCAAACACACTTAATACACTCAAATCAATCTCTGGAACACAACTAAATCTCTTCTCAAAGAAATGTTACTAGGGTTGTGGATCTTGCTTCTGCTGTCATTTGTGACATTTTCCAGAGTATTTAATTCAATTTGTAACCTTATTTTCCCAGAGTGACTATCTCGAGATGTCAATTCTAACTCATCAAAATACTGCTGTATTGACTGAAGATCAGTTCAATGAATATGTTGTGGGTCATATGCGTGATTATGATACGGTTCTGCTGTTTTCCTATACGAAGACTCCAAATGAATGTATTTCGTGTGTGTATTGAATGAAATAAATGAATATGATGATTAGAAATTCAAATGATGCATTTGCAAAGACTGCTCAACGATGGAACAAGATGAACTTGAGAGATCACCATGTAATCTTCATGGTCATTACATTAGAAGAGGATCCAGAACTTTTCGATGTTTTGGGACTCACTTCATATCCTTCTTTAGTGTATTTACCTGAAAATCATCCCATATCCGAGGTAGGAGAGACTAGACTGATTGAGAATCAGATAACAGAAGAAGAGAGAAGTTTGTTGGTGATCGAAAAGGATGACACAGTGTTCACAGAGAGTGAGATTCAACGTTTTCTAACTCGTATTACAGGAGTGGAGGTTGAATTTCCCTCTTTTATTCATTTCTAGTTTATTGATGACTCGGATATGTTTCTCACTCTATTAGTTATAGTTCTTGCTGCAATATTGCTAATTGTCTTCGGATATACCTTTCTGTTTCATGTTGATTTCTTCTATTCGTTCTTTGGCGATCATCAGGCCTGGTATCATATTTGTTATGGTTTGTAGTATTCTCCTATTCTCTTGATTGTAGTATGATCATTGTTGTCTCTGGTATTCTTTATGATCTATTTCGTGGTGCTCCATTGGTTTCTGTAACACGTCAAGGAGTGAGTCTCTTTTCTGTACGAGGAGCTACTGTTGTTGAAGGAGTGTTGTATGGTTGTACAAGTACATATTGAGTTCTGATTCCATTATAGTTATCTTCATATCCTCCCAATTCATTACCTTGCTCTCTTTAGATAAGAAATCTGTAGAACATGAGAATTCTCTATCAGATACAATATCAACATGTCTAGCTATTATCTCTGTTTGTCTATTATTCATGGTGTTTTGTTTTAATGTGAAGAATCCTTGGTATATCCGAGGATTGTTAAGCTTTTGATTTAGAAACTGTTTTCACTCAATCATCCAACAAACAACACAAAACAAAAAGTGACACTTACTTCTTTCCAAAGGTCTTGCTCAACTCCTTGTACAGCTGTTTATCCGACATTGCCATTCTCACACGCTCTGCATGTCTCTTCTCTACTTCAGTCTGTAACTCCTCATGAAGGAACTTAGCCATCTCAGGATTCTGACGAGTCAGGACTGAGAATCGATTCTCTCCCTCCAGGAAGTCATTTACCTTGCCCTTCAGCTTCTTGAAGTCCAGCTGGAATGGATTCTCACCCTTCTCAGCACGACGAGGATCGTAACGATACAGAGGCCAGTAACCACACTCCACAGCCTTACGCTGTTCATCAGCCTGATGAGACATACCCAATTGAGAAGGCATTCCATGCTGCTGACAAGGTGAATAAGCAATAATCAGAGCAGGTCCATTGTAGGAGTTGGCTTCTGTTAGAGCCTTAATGGCCTGACGAGCATCTGCACCAATAGCAATCGATGCCACATAGATATTCTTGTAATTCATTGCCACACGACCCATATCCTTCTTCATCTGACGCTTGCCTCCAGCAGCAAACTTTGCTACAGCTGACATCTGTGTAGCCTTTGACTGCTGACCTCCAGTGTTGGCGTACATCTCTGTATCCAGAATCATAATCTTCACATTCTCACCCGAAGCCAACACATGATCCAAACCACCAAAACCAATATCATAAGCCCATCCATCACCTCCATATAGCCAAGTTGTAATCACAGGCAACATATCAGCATAGTCCTTCACAGCCTTCACAGCAGGCTTCGAACTCTCCTTCTCCAACAGAGGCATCATTGTCTCAAACAGATCATCACATACAGCCTTGTCATCCTTATGTTCTAGCCATTGCTTCATACATGTCTTCAACTCATTTGAGGCATCACTTTGTAGAGCTGTTTCAATATTACTCTGGAGACGCTGACGCTTGATCTGATTGGCCTTCACAATACCATAACCATACTCAGCATGATCCTCAAATAGAGAAGAACACCAGACAGGACCATATCCCTTTGAATCCTTAGTGAATGGAATCAAACCAGAAGTACCTCCCCATACCATCGAACAACCCATTGCATCAGCCAACACCATCTTACTTCCAAACAGCTGAGTCAACATCTTCACATACTGAGTTTCTCCACAACCAGCACAAGCTCCATTGAACTCAATCATTGGAGGTTGGAACTGTGAGCCCTTCACCGTTGTCTTATCCACCAAATGACCCTTATTTGTCAATGTCATAGCAAACTCCCAGTTATCACTCTGTTCCTTTGACACTTCACTCAGAGGCTTCATTGATAGAGACTGAGTGGGACACACATTCACACACACCTCACAGCCAGTACAATCCAGAGGAGAGGCCTGGATACGGAAGTTCAATCCCTTCAATTCATCACCCACAGCAGGAAGTGAAGCAAAGGCAGCAGGAGCCTTCTTCGTCTCCTCAGCATCCATCAGGAAGGGACGGATAACAGCATGAGGACACATCACTGAACACTGATTACACTGTGTGCATGTATCCTTATTCCATACAGGGACTGATACAGCAAATCCACGCTTCTCATACTTAGAAGTGTTGGTCATTTGAATACCTCCAGGTGTGAACTTCGATACAGGGAACTGATCACCCTCCAACAGAGTGGTAGGATAGAATAAGTCTGTGAACTCCTTAGGAACATCCTTACTGAAGGTACGAAGAGGAGCCATCTCACAGTTCTTCCAAGACTCAGGCACCTGGATCTGAATCAACTCCTTTCCAGCTTGTTCCATAGCTGTGATATTCATATCCACCACTGCCTGACCCTTCTTAGCATAACGCTGACGGATATTGTTGGCAATCAGCTCAGTGGCCTGAGCCTCAGGCAACACATTCGACAGTTTGAAGAACACAGCCTGCATCACCATGTTGATACGCTGACGCAGACCCACCTTCTGAGCTACAGAGGTGGCATCAATCACATACAATTGAGCCTTCTTCTCAGCCAATTGACGCTTCAGAGCAGGAGGCAGATTTGCATCCAACTCCTCCACAGTCTTCCAAGGAGCATTCAACACAAAAGTACCACCTTCCTTCAGGTTCTGTACCATGTTATACTTGTGGACATAACTCGCTAGATGGCATCCAATGTAATCAGCATCCTGAATATTATACTCAGCCTTAATAGGCTCAGGACCAAATCGCACATGAGTCACAGTCAGACCACCTGACTTGTGAGCATCAAAACCAAAGTTCGCTTGAGCATACAGATCTGTGTTTGCTACAATCAGCTTGATGGCCTCTTGAGTAGCTCCCACAGTACCATCAGAACCCAGACCATAGAGAATACATTGCTTCACAGAGGAAGGAAGAGTATTCAGAGGAGGAGGAATAGGGAGAGATGTATGACCCACATCATCATCCACTCCCAATGTGAAGTGATTCTTAGGTGAAGCACTCTTCATATTCTCAAATACAGCTTGAACCAGATTGGGAGTGAACTCCTTACCTCCAATACCAAACTCACCAGCCAACACCCGGATATTCCGATCCATATCATTCACTGCACAGTTCACATCCAGATACAATGGGTCACCATAAGCATTATCCTCACGCACCTTATCCAACACACAAATCTTCTTCACAGTCTGAGGGAGAGCAGCAGCAAAATGCTTCAATGAGAAGGGACGCCACAAATGCACCTTCATCACACCAACCTTCTCGCCATGTTGATTCAGATAGTTCACAGTCTCCTCAGCAGTTGATGCAGAAGCTCCCATCACCACAATCACATTCTCTGCATCCTTTGCTCCAACATAATCAAACAAATGATACTGACGACCACTCACCTTTGCCACCTTGTCCATTGCAGCTTGTACTTTTTCAGGAACAGCATCATAATATGGCTTGTGAGACTGACATGCCTGCATCCACACATCATCACCATATGCCACACCAATGCTGTTGGGATGAGTGGGATTCGTTCCACGATTCTTATGTTCCAATGCCTTTTCGAAAGGGAAGATAGATTTGATGTCCTCAGGAGAAATCAACTCGATCGAAGCCATCTCGTGAGAAGTACGGAAACCATCAAAGAAGTGCACAAAAGGAACACTGCTCTCAATACTACATGTCAGAGAAACATAAAGAGACTACGCAGAGAGATGAGCGATCAAAGCCATATCATGAGCTTCCTGAACAGAATGAGCAGAAAGATAAGCAAATCCAGCCTATTCATAACAGATCCCTCGCATGCCTACAGCGCGAGTCTGGAACACATCGCCATAATCACAATACAAACAAGTAGTCATTCTCGAAATAGAGCGGCTAGAAACATGAATGACTCCAGGTAAGAGTTCTCCAGCAATCTTGTGCATGTTGGGAATCATCAGCATCAAACCCTGAGAAGAGGAGAAAGTGGCACCCAACAATCCTCCTGTGAGAGTTCCATGCAAGGCACCAGCGGCACCAGCCTCAGACTACTCATTACACCTAGTAAACTCAAACTCCCTACCTGCATCTCTGAAATCGTCACAGTCTGTCCAAACACATTCTTAAGACCCTTGTTAGCCCAATTATCGCAATGCTCTCCCATTCCAGAAGAGGGGGTGATAGGGAAAAGCATAGCAGCATCCGAGACCTGATAGATCGAATGGGCAGCAGCTTCATTACCGTCGATGGCAACACGTTTACGNTTACTTGCGTTTCGAGCAATAACAGCTCTGGGAACAGTAGTACCACACTTACTGCCCGTTTTTACAGCATATGTCACTGTACGCTTTACTAGAGTATTGAACATCTTATATTCAAGCTGACAATGGGTTTAGCAAAAGCAAATATGTTGCCCACGTTTCTTCATAGAATCGTGGGAATATGGTTCATACCCGCCGTATAAAACGTGGAACCCATGGAATTTCCCTATTTCGAAGTGAATCCCTCCATTATAGAGTATCCTATAGGGAGAAAAATCTCTTGCCGGAGAGAGTGAATATCTTAGAATATGTGTTGATTCGTTATGAGACAACTCATCTAGAATGACTTGGTACTAACAAACAAGAAATAGCCTAGGTGCTATATTCACATACTGTTTTGTAGAGTACTATAGATCAGATTCTAATACAACAAGTACATCAACAGGAACTTCAGGTATAGGGACTAGATCAACACTGAGCGCACTTAATTTAGATAGGATATCTGAAGACTCTTCAGTGAAGATATCAATTTGGTTTCTAGTCAGTTTCATTCCAGAAGTCACACGTTTCTTTGTTACTTTGCGCTCGGGATCTTGTTTTGGTTGTACTGGAGTAGACGCAGGAGGAACTACCCTTTCTGGACATACAGGAGGTTGGACAGGAATGGGCTTTGGGACAACTTGTTCTGGTAAAGTGGGAATTTGAAAGCACTCTGGAATAGAAAACTTGCTCCTTTTAATGTATTCTTCTTCACTTATGCCAGGTGTCACTACAAGTAATTATCTCATCGAAACTTCACATCCCAAAGGGATTGGGATCCCAACTAGTTTATAATCCTTTTTTTCAGGAGGATTAGAAAGTCGTTCCATGACTACATATTAATAGAAGGAAACAAAAATACCCTGATATCGAAGACGATTCTTCTTGGGAATCCTTTGAAGAGGAGCCTTCATGAAATGACTTTCATAGGGTTCAAACACGTATTTCAGTACGTAGTGGAGAAAATCAGACTCAGAAAAAGGAATTCGGAGAAAGGCAGTAAAATCGCAAAGGGACATAATTGCACCATAGTTACAGCTTCTATCAATAAGATTATACAAACAAGAAAAACAAGCCCATAACAACAACGGGAGTATAGGATAAAAGACATCGGAGATTAAGAAGTAGACTGTCCCCGCAAGATCCAAATAACAACAACTGGTGGATAAATACAATGTCATAGCGGTTGGAATTCAGAAACTTGATGCAGGCGTCATTGGTAGCAAACACATCGAAAACTGCCATCAATCCCACTCGGTAACATAGTGACTGCATCAACAAAGAAACATTTCGACAATTAACCTAGATTCAAATGAAATGTACATTTCTTACACAGTCTTCCACAGATAGCAGGATTCTAGCCGGTCGAATCACCTATATTTAAATATTCAAAACAATGATACATATGAATGATTATTAGAAGAGAATGTCAGAAGACGTTCCTTAGACTGGTATTCACTCACATTCTGTTTCAAATCACTATCTGCTAGTTTCTTGTCCACACCAGTTTGTACTGAACTATGGTTGGCATGTACTTCAGAACTTGGCTCCTCCATACTGTATTCTTCTTGACTATCAGAACTCATTCTAACTCTCTAGTACTCAGTTACACATGTCTAGTTATCCTACAGTTGGCAATCAGTGTTGCACACACGAGAAATTCTTAGAAAGAAGAAAGGAGTGATTCTAGAGTAAAACTTGCCATATGCGTTAGAACTGACAACTCAAACTGTGGGATCCCAAACAGTATCGAATCAGTAACAAACAGATTTCCAAAGTCACACACATGTCACATCACTCACTTTGCTACACGATTTACGATAGATTTCCTCCCATTGTTTTCAGCCTATCTTGAATGGCATCGGGATGCTCAGGAAGCAAATGCCTGAATCTACATATCTTCATTTCCTGATTACGAGAACAAATATGGCGATTCAGGAACTCAAAACAGATTTTCGCATCCCGAGGAGCAAACGGGTTTGTTTCATAAGGGTCACATTCACGGAGTTTATATTTCACAATTTCTTCTTGCGAGAGCAAGCCACTACGATACCGATCTGCAATAGCTTCCGGATGACTCGGAACCAAGTGGCGGAAACGACAGATTCGGCCTGTCTCCATTCGTTGGCATCTATATTACATGTCCTTTCTAGATGTACCTTCCTTTGTTCATGTACTCAAAACACAACTTACCACCAGGAACTGCATTAGGATTGTTCTCTCCAGGAGGAAGATGCACTTCATCCCGTAAGAGGTTCAATTCATGCCAACTTCGAGTCAAAGAAGCATCTGCATCGATTCGTCTTTTAGGAGGCCCATCTGTATACGAGTAACGAGGTCGTAAGTGTGGTTTAGTGATGGGCATCAAACTGAACACATCAGATTGCGATACCGTGGAGCGCATACTAGAGTGCAGACTTTCAATACAAGAATCATCCAACCCAGAGTCATAACTGGATTGATTGCCTCCAGGCAAAGATATTGAGTCATCATATGAAAAGAAAGAACCCTGCGTCTTACGTGGACTAGAAGAGGGAAAAAGGAATGGTTTCTCCTTTGTCCCAGTACAATCTTCTAAGTTACTAGATAACTCAATAGAATGCATTGAGTCTAATCCCGGTCGATACAGAGATAAATGAGAACCATAATACAGTGTGTCCAATTCTGATGCTTGTTCACCTACAGAACATGTCTAGTGATGATGAAAGGTAATAAAACTGTACACTAGATTGTCTAGACAAAGAAATGGGATCACACAAATATAAACCATCACTGTTTCTTGTCAAAGTTCCACTAGTCGGAACTCCACTAGGAAAATCTGCAACATGAAATAGTCCAAGTCCATTATTATCTAAAGATCAATCTCTTTCAATACCAAGTCACTGTGGGAAGATAGTGTAGTCTGAAATCGTTTTGTTTCGAGCAACGAACCTATATTGGAAGGATAGTTAGAATAATACCCCTATAACCGTCTCCATCTCTCCAAGCCCGATCCTCATGATAAAGAGGTTCAAAACTGAAACCAATTGCATTAAGAGGTGATTGATTAGCTCCGGAAATGGATTCAGTATTAAGATCTCTTCCTTCTCTGTCTTCTTTCTGACCAGTTACAGTATTATCTAGGACTCCTTTTGATGATGTCTACAAATTATGAAGACTTCTAAACACGTCCTACAAGAATACTCATTAAAAATGCTACAGATACACCAAATGAGTTAGATACACTTTAAAAACCAAAAACGGTCAAAATCTTCGCAATAACTAGTTGGAATCTAAAGACGTCGTTAGAATAACGATCTATGATGAAACGCCTAGCGCAAGCAATATGATTTGCTGCACCGATTTATTAGTAACATTTGACTAAATAGATTCAATATTGGATTGTCCATCCCTTTCGTATAGTACAGACTCAATCCCTAGCTTATTGGTGTACCAAGTGATTCTACAGCAAAAATGATTCCATAACCATATTAAAGAAACAATTCCAATCAAATCAATATTTCTCTGACTTTCTGAGGAACGTTATGGAAGTGAAGATGATTCTACATGATAGAGAACTCCCATAAGTACCTTTTTAAATGACTTGATAGTATAAAGGAAAACGATGATACACTGAAACAAGTTTTCAGGACCCTAAACATGAATTCGTTCATCCATTCTCACAGGAATAATGTCCCACCGATCTTCTTCATTATATACATTGAAATGTGTCTGAGGAGATGGCTCTTCTTTAATATAGAGAGAACTACGTGGACGACCCGAAGACGACATAGCATTGGACATGAAGTAATTGAACGAAAACTCATTATAATTTATGAACTTATGTGATTTATCGGACAAGGATTCGTCGAAATACCACAAGAAGAAGTTCATCAGAATCTGAGAATCATGAAAAGAGTAAGAAGTACTTTGCTATCACTCAATTTGACTGTTTCTTCAGTGATTCCACGATAATTGTTGAGATAAGGAGATGAACCTAGGTCAATGAGTCTTCGGAGTACATATCCCTTTAATCGCTCTCCTCCCACATTGAGAACATTCTCAAGCTACATTTGAGGCAACAGTAAAAGGAAAACCTTCAATTGGGAATCAATAGCATTCAAGAGAGTTTCTGCCTTCTTCTTTGCCTTTTCCTTCTGTTGATCCTGCTGGTTCTGTTGGTTCTGTTGGTTCTGTTGGTTCTGTTGATTCTGTTGGCCAAACCCTCCGAAACCACCAAATCCACCGAAACCACCAAAACCACCGAATGTTGAAGCAGTGTTGCGGGTGGCAGCCTCAACAGCTGGACGAACCTTTTCAAGCAACTCAGGAAGTGTAGCTGCTGAATAGGATGTATTATTGTAGGTACACGAACAAGTGCTATCAACATGAAGAATCGCCTCTTCACGAATCCCGAGCTCCGACTGAAAGATCGATAGATTCGTATTGAGCGGGTCAATCTACATCAAATCAGAGACTAACTAATACAAAATCGGTATGAATTGTGGAATACAAGAATCGTCTGAGATTATCACACCATCGACCCATATATGGTTCAATACACAATTCACTGATAATCTACACTCACAGAAGAATCCAATTCATACAGAACGAGCTTTCTCAGTATTCACATACATCGTCGCAACAGTCTTTTCCTTCGCCTTCGCCACGCTAGGATGAAGAATGGAAGATAGACCTACGGATAGCTCACTTTATATTCCAGTGTCTGAAGAAGACTATCACCAGTATAACCATCTTCTTTCGTGGATATAGTGGGGAATAATCCTTTAATCACCTTATCATCTGCATACACCTGATTTCGAACATCAAATGTTCCACACTCACCATCAGTTGTAACATTATTCTTATCAGAATATTTAAAACCCTTCAATAGCATAGGAGTCACGAGATACTTGGAAAAGTTCTTTACGGATCGTACACTTAAGATAATCAATAGGAACAATACTAACTTCCATCGAAATGGAGCTTCTGCTTGGGATTCGGTATTTCTATTGGAGTCTCCATTCTCGCTTGTTATGTCGTATGCCGGTAATTGACTAGATAAAAGAGAAGGAGCAGATAAATCATGGGAATTAGAAGGAATCGTTAAATAAGGTGTGTACTCATCCTTGTCGCTAATTTCCTTCCATATTGTAATTAATACTTGAAGAGAATAAAGGTGGAGGAGAACAAAAGCAGAAAAAACTAGAATGAGAAGAAATCAAAACGACAAACGTATAACGAGTGTTCGATTGAATATACCCCACTTATAGAAGAGGATAAGACATAAAATCGATGATATGGCTGAAAAACAGAAGAGTCCAAAGGCTCGTGCCTTTCCTTTCGATAATTTCGCAAATCGTCTCCTGTTGTATTCATACTCCGATTTAAGAAATCGATCCTCACTATTGGGTATCATCGGAACAAACACTGGAAAAGAAATAATCAACTCCAATACCAATTCTATTGTCCCCAGAATTCAAATCCATAGCATTCACCTATTCATCAACTCTTCCTCAAGATGCATACTGCGAGAGATCCTTTTACAGTCATCTTGTCATTTACAGATACTCGGAAACAACCAGACACAACGCCTTTTTCAGATAGTTTGGCTCGCAATACTGTGTTCTTATCAGGAGCATACTGAAGACCAAGTTCAAAACCAGGACAGTTTCCAGAATCTATATCAACATTACAGGCTGTTGACACATTCAGACGTTTGTTAACACGATAATGAAGCACAATATCCATTTTAGAGAATAAGTTATAGGCGATCGCACTACATGTCATATCATGGTGGGAATAGGATGCTGCAAAATCGAATTCAGGCATGCTAAGAGAACAACCATTGATCTTTGCTCCAATTAGGATCGAATGAAACTAATCGTCATAAATCAAAGAAAATAGTCACAGAATATACACAAGACGCCAAATAGTGTTGATTAATTGGATCGATTGCAGCTGTAAGTGCAACTTTCTTTGTTACTGCTTCAAGTCCTAATTCTGCCTTTAGCTGATTTCGATCATTCAAACCTCCTTGACCTCTAGATGTCAGCAGATCCATGAATCCTACCGAAAAGTGAATTTAGTATTCTTTAAAACATTGCAAACGTCAATGTCACCAATATACAATCCAGTAGAATCGATTCCAAGCTTCTTCATGGAAATAGCATCAGAAACTTTGAAGTCCGTTGATAAAATGAATCTACATGGCGTACCAACTCCAAGATGACTTGAAACTTCGAAAGTCTACATGGATCACAATGACACAATAGGAACTAGCCTGTCCTTCAGTAGTCTTTGTCTTCACTCGGAGAATTGCTTCATCACAATAATCATCGCGAAGAATCTCTAAGCATCAGTCGTGATGTTCACCTCCATACCTTTTCCTCGTTTTCCTATCTCATCGAATAACTTTGGTTTAAATGTGGGCTCGGATGTAAACTGCATTAGTGATTCAATGAAGAAAGAGGAATAAAAGAACATTAATGAACTCGCCGTTTCGATCGTCGGGGAGTAGACCGTTTTTCTTTCTCCTTCTCAATGACCTTATCGCTCCGAGAACGGAAGAGTTCATCGGAAGCAAGCTCATCCGCTAGCGAGGCCTTGATTTCTCGACGAGTTAAGCGCTGACGACGGGAGTCGAAATTGCCACTAACGACACGTCCCAACTAGTATCAACCAAACATCACAGACTCACCTCAAATTCTTTCGGTAACTCACGCTTCTTACGATCTCCCTATGAATCAAGATCCAACCAAACTCTTACTTTGAAAAATGACTTTGTATCCCAATAACCACGCATGCTTAAGATCTCAAGTTCACGCTTCACTTCTGGAGTCATTTCCGGAGTCACTAATTCCCAGAACTGACGAGGAGGCTTAGATGGGCTTTTCTACAACATCATGACATGTAAAGCGGAAACAACACGAGGAGCCATTCCAATCTCACTTGACTTGTTTACCTTGATCTACACTTCAAAGACTGTTTTGATTCCTACACCGATGGTTCCATCTTCCTTTATTAGTCGAACAACTTTATTGTTCTGAATTGCGTCTTTTAGTTCGGAATCGTTGTTCAACCCTGACTCCAAACTTGGAATACTCGTTGAACGTTCCAAAGATTTGACATCAATCGAATTCACATTGAATGGATCCTCTTCGTCTTCAAAGATCAACTTTCGCTATTTCTTAGTTCCAGAAATCGTACATACTATTTTCTTCTCCGTCTCCTTCTTGTTTGAATCTAATACAGTATCTAATGACATAGTCGCCAAAGTTAATAAGATAGAGCTATTAGATAATTCTCACTGAAGAAAAGAGAATTCAGTGATAATCTGGATCCAATGAATCGTACTTATGGGAATCAATGACTCTAACAAATTCGAGCCGATTTATGTCCTATCTAGTTTTTCGTTTTCTCTTTCGGGTTGGTTCTATTTAAATGAACGGCGGTATTAATCCATCAACGACAAAACTGTTTCGAGTGAGGAAGACTGTTTTCAAGATGCTCATGAAACGAGGATATGCTGTTAGTGAAAACGACATGAACATGACTCTAGATACATTTTTGCGAGATGTATTTGAATTCTAGTTTGGTGAAGTGTAGTATTGCGATGCTGAAGGCAATCCCAATTTAAATGAAGTTACAATTCCTGTTGGATTATGAAGATTGAATTTATTACATGTAGGCCCGTCGAGCTGACTCTGAGGATGAAAACGATCGAATTGTAGTATTTTTCATCCGTGGAACCGATAAGAAGGTTTAAATGGAAGAGTTGACTTATTTTTAGATCAATGGAAAGGATTTTGAAGCAAAGGTTGCGCAGATGGCAGCTGATCTCGTCAAACGCGTTGTTCTAGTGTTTGGAGGTGAACTCACAAGTGATGGAAAGAAGGTTTCATTCATGTTGGGAGTTGAGATATAGAAGCTCAATGCTTGTTCGACTGCAGATATGATTGTAGAGGGTTTTACCGAAGACGAACTTGTTGTTGATATTACAGAGCATGAACTAGTTAGGATGGTTCTCTTTATCTATTATAGGTCCCTGAGCATCAGCTGTTGAACCCAAGTGAAAAGGCCTATCTATTAAAACAGTATGGTCTAGAAGAAAGACAGCTTCCACGTATCCAAAAGCGAGATCCCATCGCTAGATACTTTGGAGCACAGAAAGGTCAGGTATTTAGAATTGTCAGAAAGAGTGAAACTGCTGGAAAATACGTAACCTATCGAATTGTGGATTCGTAGTCTGTTTGACATGTTTGTTACTATTTCGTTTCATGGGATTTTTGGTTAGAAAGCAAGAATACGTGTTGTACAAGCGTTCTGGAGCAGCAGACAATACATTCCAGATTGATCCTTGTCAATTGTGGAGATATAGTTGGCCTTTTCATTCCAATTTTATGTAGAACAAAGAACAGCTCCTTCATTCACACAAGTTATGTGGGGCACATGCCCCTTACCTTTTGGTTACGCTTTCATCGTCTCAATAGCCGTAGAGTATCATCTTTCATTAATTAGGAAAGGTCTTATGCTGGAAACCATCAATTCTATCCGACTCATCATTCCATCAGATTCTTGTTCTCCTCGTTTCTACGTTATGTATCATTACTGAAGCAGCAGTATTAGATTCTTGGTTCTTTGAACCGTAGATTAGTAAAAGTACTAACACTTATCTCCCTTGTACACTATCATTCCTTCTTTTTCTTTGCTACCCCTTTTTACCGCGCTTTGTGATCATTTCCTGTTCATCTGTGTTGCTCTTGAATCTCATTCAATGCAATCACTTCAATCAATGGAGAAATCAAAATGAATCTCTCATTCCTCTCTTACTAATCATAATTACTGTTCCAACAACCACAAGTGCTGTAACTGTAATTCTTATCGTCTCTTTTGCTGTATCTTGTTGGAGATTGTTCATCTCACTTCGGACACATTTCAGGCAATCGATATCCATTGTTTTCTCTCTGTCTTTTTCATTTCTGTGTTCTATGCTTGTTCTACATATTGATACTCCTACAGCAATACTGAATGCCTTATTGTTATTTCATATGCACCTAATTACGCCAATCCGATATCTTTGGCACCAGCACAATATTCATGTAGTCGAACAATATGTTCTTTGTTAGAAACCGAAATAACAAACATTGTACAATCGAAAAATAGAAGATACTACACGATTCTGATAAGCAAAGAGAAGAACAATAATGAATGACAATTCCAGGAATCTGTAAGACCACTGATTCCTTTTAGCAATACACACTCTATTAATTACAAGAAATATTCAATTCAACCCAAGAAAAGAGCAATGATGATCCCATCTATTCATGATCTCATTCATGTACTATCACTCGTCAAAGCACACGTTGCAGGAAACACAATGACCGGCCAACTTCGGCCGATATACACCACAAATGGAACAATATACCGAGTTCGGGTCATTTTCAAGATCCATTTCTCGACTATCCCACACGATCCCTGGATCTACCATCGTCGTGAATAGATAACTCAGAATACAGACACATGATGTGATAATTGTCAAGATATATTGATTGTATTGGATCCTGTAGGCATTTCGAACGCTTATAGTACAGAGAAGACAGAGAAGAAACAAAAGGGAAAGACAGCGATATCTTTGAATTAAGATCTCAAGAATAATCACACCGTCCTGGTCCTAATAGAAGAGTGATCCCGTAACGACTACGTGATCGATAGAGAATGAAGAAACGACCTTGAACGATGAAAAATCTATTTGATTATCCTTTCTCAGTCTCAACATACCGTCGACTTTTATCTGCCATCTGCAGAAGGAATCTTTTGAATGGAAGTAAAATCGCGGGAATTCGAGAATGAACAATATAAACAAAATAGTTCTTTAATATTTGTTGTTTGCTTGGATCTTAAAGGATATAAGATTAAGGATGGTTGGAGTACAAGAGAATTCTGATTACTAGGATTATGGACATTCGTCGTACATGAATGATATTCCTGCTTATCTGGAAAAAAGATATAATATCCAAAGACAACTTGGGTATGGATCGTATGGAACTGTGTTTCTAGCTATTCAGAAATCTACAAAGAAACAGTACACGTAATAGTTGGTAGTAATGGAATCAGAGTGGCCATCAAATACATGCACCACATTTTTAGCTCAAGGGAAGATGCTACAAGAACGCTACGTGAAATCTCAATTATGCGGCAGTGCAATCATCCTTGTATCTGTAAAGTGCTTGATGCATTCATTCCTCAAGGAAAGGATAAATTCAATTGTGTTTGGCTTGTTATGGTAGTCCTATAATGGGATCTAATTACTGAATAGGAGTATGGTGGTTGGGATCTTCAGAAAGTGATGGAAACTTATCGAGATATTCAAGGATGGTCTGCTTCGCATGTACGCTATATTATGTATCAGATCATATGTGCATTTCATTATCTCCGAGTATTTGTTAATCGAGAGTTCCAACACATAGACGGCATATATCATGCATCGTGATGTGAAGCCATCCAATATTTTGATGGATACGCAATGTGGAATTCATGTTATTGATTTTGGCTTGGCTCGTCGTATTTCACCTACCCAACCCGTTGCTCGTAGCGACTCTGCTACTATTTCTGTGCTTTCCGCACAAAGTGAAGACTTAGGAAGCCTTCAAACCGAACAGTCTGAAGAGTCAGCAGAAGAGCCTCGTCCACTGTTACAACGTCCTATTCTCCAGCGACAGTTGACTCGTCACATTGCCACTCGTTGGTATCGTGCTCCCGAGATCATCATTCTGGAGGTGAATATAATCACATGGTATGATGGATAGAAGAACTACTCCTTTTCTGTTGATATTTGGTCATTGGGATGCATTTTTGTTCTTTTTCTATCATTCCATGATTCGTAGGCAGAATTACTCCAGACATTGGAACCAGATATCGGCACTCCTTCTGCCTTGTTCCCTGGCACGGCATGTTATCCATTGAGTCGACCTCGTACAGGAGAGGGACTGGAAATCCTAAAGGAGGAGTATACAGGAAGAAACCATCAATTGCTGAAGATTTTCGAAATAATTGGGACCCCAACACCGTAAGACGAATAACCAAATTATGTGATAGGCAGTGAAGAGATTGATGCTTTGGAGAATGAGGATATGAAGACATTTCTGCGTCAGATCGACCCAATCAAAGGAAAAGGATTCAAGGATTTGTTGCCTCATGCAGAACCAGCAGCGTTGGATCTATTGAAGCAAATGTTGTATTTTGGTAAGAACGATGGAAGTGTGTGATGATAGACCCTAAGAAGCGAATTACCCCCGAAGAAGCTCTGGAATCGCCATACTTCAATGGAGTTCGTTGTAAGGATATGGAAGTGAGATACGATGAGAGGAATGTTAAGTAGTTGTCATTTGGGGGACAATTAGTGTTGCCTATCGATTTCAGCAAGATCGATACCGAGATGACAATCCGATTATGTCGAACTCAGATTTACAATGAAATATTACAGTTTACAGAGAAACGAGAAAAGGAAGAAGAGGAGATTTCTTTTGTACGACGATTATCATCTTCCAGTAAAGTCCTGAAGATGGTAACAACGAAAGCACAACTTAATAAACCTGAGGAGGATAAGAAGTGTACAGTAATGTAGATTGTTTGTTTAACAAATTATTCACTGATCATTGTATAAGAGGGTCATAATAATCAATACAATCGCACACTTTCCGAATCCTCGTATTCTGAAGTACTTTTCGAAACAATGTTTCTTGAGTTGGCCATCGTCGTAAACACACTGAGAGTGTCAGAACAGCATACTTCAATATTCGAGGATCCTCTTTCTGCAGCATAAACTTGAGTAAAGACAAGGAGCCACAATCCATCCATAACGCAAGCCGAGAACAGGTTAAGGTTACAATCACTAATAGATTACTGATCCTTACTTGAAGCGATGGTTCTCCAATCCACATGATCAACATAAGTTGAGTCAAAACATGTTTCTGAAGTATCCATTCACAAACCCATTCTATCTCATCAACCATTCTGATCCCTACGATTCTGACAGAGACAGGTAATCAAATGAATTAGATCCTTTAGGATATCTGTGGCCGTATCAACACATGATCGCAGCAGCTCTGTCTCCTTCTGAAGCAGTGTTAACACATACGAGCACAATGCTTCTGTTGTGGGAGTGTATGGAACTGATGCCACTCGTGTGAGATGCTGGAGAAGCTGCAGAGTTGCTAACAGAGTATACGTTTGTGAACAGTTCTGAATGAGATGATGATAAAGTTGCTTCAAGAGGAGCAACGACAAATGTTTCGACTCCAATCGATACTTGAGACTCAAGATGTTTCGAAGCTGTTTCCCCTCTTCCCTTTGGAGACAATGGAATCCACTCTGGCTCTGTGTCAATTGCAGACTCACGCTCACAGGACCTACACATCACCATCTTCTCTAAATCTTACAGACTCGAGCCAATGCCTCCAGTAATCTTCGAGCATCCACTTGATCCCACTGTGATACCAAGAGTGATGGGAGTGATGGTAGCCATCGCAGACACAAAGGAGCTACTGCTGGTTCTTCCTTCAGCCAGTCAAGCAAGGAAGACAGATCTGCAAGTTGGGTACTCTGCATGAATTGACGTAAAACATTCCGAATTTGACATTTCAGGTTTTCGGTCAGAATCCCTTCAGATTCATTTCGATCCAGAACGTTCAGTAACCATTGATACGGTATCTCGTCACAAAGAGCTCCTTGTGAAGGAGACTCTGCAACCACTTCTGCCATATCTAATGGATTGAGTTGAATGAACGATAAACTAGAAATTGTAGAATGGGTGAAGTGAAAGACTGAGGCTACATGTGAATTCCCAAGGGTGCATATACAGTGAGAGAGCAGATACGAAACAGTTTTAGCTTCAAGAAATCCTTTTCGTCGTTTGATTGTCTCAATTAGATAAGCAAGAGTGGACATTGATGAAGGAGGAGAATGAATGATGACGAAATGAAACAGCTGAGCGAAAACTGACCAATGGTTCAGTCTTTGAGATACATTCTCAAGCATCAACCACATGGAAGAGGAATCAATTTGATGATCCTGAACAAATCGATAGACACAATAAATATCATATTCGATTGGTGATTCTGTTGTAGATAACTGATGAATGAATAACTGACAAAGAGTTGGTGTCATACCTGATGCGTTGAGTTGCTGCTTCAATCCAATCTCACCACATCCCCGTAAAGTATTCATTACAGAGTTCTGGAGCGATAGAGCAAGCGAATTTACACACTGATGAAGTTGGATGTACAAACCACTTTCAATGAGTGGGATATACCACGAAGAATAGTCAAGTGAGAGTGACAATAATGAACAAATCGAATACTGACAATCAAGAGACGAATAAGATGCTAATGAATAGAGAAGAGAAGAAAAGTAACTCAATGGAGCTTCTAACTATAATGAGATCAATTCAAATACACACTGGATCGTAAAAGACAATGATGGATAATTGCACAAAGACTCTGAAAACAAGATGGTGGGATTGAGGCATGAAGTACCGAGGAGAGAAAGCGCAGAACAGAGTCTGAGAAAGCTTGATATAAGATACTATACGAATCTATACCATGACTAATGAGAATATTGACAAGATGAAACACTTCTTTGAGAATTGTCTCATTAGTGCGATGCCGAAGACAACATAACAAAAGAGACTGCATGATGGTATCCAAAGTACAGATCTTTAATGGTTTCACTTCACAGTACTCTAGATATCATATTGTAGAACTATTCTGTACTGTTAATTCGCTTTGATATAGTATGTAAAGCAGATATCACAATCCGTTGATCAGGATCCAGTAACTGTGAACATAATGAACTCCACACATCTAAGAGATAAAAAAAGGAAAAATATCCGTTACCTCGATTCTTCTGCCTTGTCATTGATGCGATTGAACCTTCGGGATGACTTAGCATCCTCTCTTCGTTCCTTCCGATACCAAATTCACTTCCTTGGTATATTCCTCCTTTCGCTTCTCCTTGTGAAAGAAACATACCTTTGTAAGATCTCACGTAAGGAAGAGAATCAGCTGATACCAGGGATAGAAGATGATGAAAACACTTTTCGTAGATTTCTCTTCTTGCAATGGTACAAGTGAGTTATTATGATAGAATTGAGTTATACTTAGGGTTCACAAAAGGATGGATCGAAAGAAAGGCTGAGAAAGGAGAAAAAGGAAACAACTCGAAAGAAGGTTGTGAATATGAAGAAGGGAAGTAAGGATATTGGGAATCCGTTTTAACACATAGAGAAATACATTGCTGCCAAGCATGAAGAAGTACGACAAGAGATGCAGTTACGGAGAGTATTGGACGTACTTAAACTAGTAAAGTGTAGTCTATTACGAAAGTCATTGGACAAACAATTGAAGAGGCGTGTGCCTCCAAAGCTGTTCAACAGGAAGGAAACAAAATAAAGCTTTCTGATCTAAAGGAAAAGGGAAAGAATCGGTTGAATGATGCTCGTCAGAAGTTGAGGGAAGAGGAAAAGAAGCGAAAGGCTAGATTTAGTGTACCTGAACCAAAGAAAGATGACTGGGACAAAGAGTTTGGAGATGATTTACTGTGGTAGTTTGCTTTTCATTTTGCTTCTTTGTTGTGACTAACGTGAAGAAAGCAGGGATACTCAAATGAGTCTTGAAGATCTAACTTCTTAACAAATCTATGAGACGCAAATACAACTCATAAGTAATAATGCCATTTTATGCAGATTTAAAATAGCCACCATAATTCCAGTTTATAATAATCAATCATAGTATTACCACTGTACAATTGATTAATTGGTGATTATTAACCGCGATTGGTTACTTTTTAGTTTTCTGTTCCTGTAAACGATGCTCCGGAATCGCGATCTTGATAATCGAGAAGATGGAGTTCTTTATGTTGATGAATATGTTAGCGTAAGAGCCTCTTGTATCACTTATCTGTAGAGTCGCACGCAAGACGTATACCTCCACTATCCAGTTTTGGAAACTCCTCTGGTGCAGAGAGATTTACGTCGGCGGGCAACATCTAATCTTAAGCAGCCTTCTTATTATGGAAACAAAAAGGTATATATCGAAGTGGTCTATGATATGTAGAAACAGTATTCCCCTTCTACTGATCCAAATACTCGTCTTCTCCCACTTCATGCATGGAATGCAAAGAGAATGAAGATGCGCCGGATGTGGGGTTGGTATCTCCCCTATGTCGATAATCAACATGAGGTTAGTAGTTGCTTAAAGGTTATCTTATCGATTGACTTATATCTCTAGTCTGTATCTAGATGTGCTACAGTTCATGATTCGTCCTATTATGAGATTATTTCTGTTTATGGTTGTCTTGATAATGTATGTGAGATTCTCGGACAAGCAGTATCTATTTTATCTAGTTTTTACATCTAGAGTCTGAGGAAGAGTGCCTATGATCTTGGGAGTGTCCCAAGTGATCGACTGAATACTATTTTTATATATTCATCTATTGAAGAGTCTGTCTATTGCATTGGACCAGTTCAATTATTAATCGAGCAACATCAGTCGGTTCACTCACTCAGTTCCGATTCTGCAACTATGCTTACTGTGTGGCTTTTATGCCATCCATCGATTTCAGATTCGGTGTTTTCTGTTTTGCAGAAGTTAGCTGTAAATTTGTGAGTGCCAAATAAACCCATGATTATTAGAGCTACCGTATCCTATGTGACTGATATTTGTTATCTCTCTATTCGTGGGAACCGTTCATTAGAGTTATTCAAGAAACTGTATCCTAGAATAGGGATTGAAGAGTCGACAATGAAAAACTACCAATATGTAACCATTCCATATTTTGTGTCTATTTCGACTGCTCCCTATTATGCTCCTGAATACTCTTCAGTCAATGGTGATCTTCAGCTTCCAGTCCCAACTCAGGTTTATTACCCTCCTGAGAATGCTGTGTTTGAAACAGTTAATGAGCCTTCTTCTAAGACACATATGGCCCTCCCCTCAGTACGGAAGGTGACAACCTTTTCTTCCTTAACTCCAATTACTGACTTGAAGAAAGATATTGGTAACGGTGCGAATACCATTGTCATTCGTCGTTATGGGTCTCGTCTTGGTCGGAGTATGAACGGATTTGACATTCTGTTACCTCGATCTGTTCTCGACTCAATGTGGCGAGTCATGTGCGATTTCCATGTGATTGTGGTAAGGTCTTCTTCTTGAAATCCATTGTAGTTGGCTCAGTTGGAGTGGCATGCATTGCATACATGCTTCGGGCAGCCTCTCTTTCCGTATGACTACCCTGAAACACCATCTGGAATGACATTTGTTCTCCAACACTACAGTTCTCCTTTTTTGAAACCACCATCATTGCTTGCGTCACGACTCTTTAAGGCACGTGATGCTCTAGTTGCTGTATATTCGGAAGTGATTCTGAATATTTCTCGTCCGCTGTTACCTGTTGAACGCGACGGATCCATTATTCGTTCTCTCTTACCAAAGCCTTCTTTATTGAATGATACACGTTCTTTATACTGTTCTCTTATTCCTGTTAATGTGAAGATAACTGGTCATGGTTCAATCAGTCTTCCTTGCGCTATTCGTAAGCCTACAAAGGAAGATCTCATTCTTGATCAATCCAGGTTCTATGTGTATCCCGAGGCAGTAAGCATTCAAGCGGAGAGTAATGGTTAGAATCAGATAATTGGCTTTGTGACTTCATTCATATGGTCTCCTAAGGCCTCTGCTTATGTTGCATTAGGATTTTGCGTCTCTGATTTGTTACGGTCATGTCTATCTGACCAGGGGTCTCGTTTGAATTGTGTTGTCTTGTTATCGGATGAAGTATGTACTTCTTCTTCGTTTGCTAGGCTTACTGTTATGGATGACTAATACACATCTGTAGAGTAATCTACCTATCTACATGTTTGTTAGAGATTGGAAAGATCTTTCGCCATTTGGGGATGACACTTTATTGGGCTCCGAATGACTCAACTCTCGCAACAAGAAAATAGACTACATACCATTGATTTCAATAAATCTATCTGTTTAATCACTCTCAGACATGGAAGGTAGGAAAAGTTTAAGAGAAGGCAAATCTCACTGGTGGTGTAGAAGTCAATGAAACTCCTGTTCCAGAACCCATTGCTATGGAGGAAAGTAATGAAAGTGCCAACATCTATTGTCCTGAAGGATATGTTGCTGTTGCGGAGGAACCAGAAGATGGAGTGGATTCAGAACATGAGGAATACATAAATAGCGGGTATATGACACTACCAGATGAGGATCCTGATGAAGATACTAGAACCCTTTTGTATCCGGAGAATTACGAGGAGGTTGCTGGTATGAAATTCTATCCACACCATTATCTGTAGATCGGCAATTAGCTATTCTGGAACAACAGTATTTGGCTGTTGTAAATGGGTCTGCGGCGGAAATTGACGGTAGTGGAACTTATGGCAACTGACTTTTAGAGGAAATGACAAAGCTTCCAAATGATTTGCTTCCAAAACCTGTAGATGTCGTTGGGGATGACAAGTCACCAGAAAAGAAGAAAAAGAAGAAGAGTGGACAGAAAAAGAAGGATGAACCAAAAAAGAAGCAATGGACACGAGAACAGATCCTTAGTACCTTCCTTCCTCCAGAAAAACATATCAAAGGACGAAAGACTGTGTACAAACAGAGAGAGAAGAAACCATTCCCTCAAGCTGTAATGAAAACTGCAGAAGAACAAAAAACAAATACTCCCGAAGATACAGGTAGAGTAACATGATGTTATGTGACAGGTAGAAAAGAATAAGGTCATTCGGGAAACAATGGAATCCATTCATATGGAACACGTTCCTGCTTGGGCAAAAAGTAGGTTCAATCCTTTTTATATTACATAGATCTAACGGATCAAGAAGTCAAAGAAATGGTTCGGAAAGTTACGGAAGACTTGGAAAAGAATTCGTATGTTTGTTGAAGAAAACAACCCACTTTCAAATCAACTGCTCTGTTTTGATCTTCTTTGTGATATCCTCAGTGGTCTCCTCCATTCGTTTCCTACTGCGTCTCAGAGTTCTTAGATCCTCTTCACTATCCAAATCTGCATCTGATGACTCGTCCTCTTCACCACTAAATTCAGCACTTGACTCGTCTTCTTCCATCATCTTCCAACGCTGAGATGCTGCTTGGGCAGCACGACGTTTCGAAGGACGTTCCTCTACTTCTTGTTCTGCGTCAATAACGAAGGGTTCACTCATAGGACGACGTATTCGTGACTTTCCTTTCCGAATTGAATCCATTCGTAAGCAGCGACATACATAATTCTTGCATGTTTCTGCACCATCCAATCCCTCAATACAAGCAGCTATTTCGGGCATTGCATAACCAAAAAACTCAGGCCCACTTACAGCTGTTCCTGTCTTCCCAAGACCTAATCGATTCCGTTCCTTTCGCACTTTACTGAGAATCATAGACCAGCATGCAGTAGCTGTAGGTCCTTGCATTGGATTGTTAGGATCATCATGAGCTGTCACTGAGAACAATGGACCTCGAGGGCCATTACTGAGGATCTCACTGGTATATTCAACATGTCTGGACGGTTGCTTATAGGAAAAGTAGACTTTGGTGGATCTGCACATCACTTCACAGACTCATACTCACTTGAATCCAATCGGCCAAATATACTTCTCGCTATGATACGTGTTCCAATTTGTTGGAATACTGCCAAACGAATAGACTGTAACACTTCGCACTCGCATTGGTAGAGCCATACTCTCTAACAAAGCATGAGCACGAGAATGAATGCGTTGTCGCATCTCCATAGAAAGATGATTTGGCTTCTCACCACTTGCTGCCACCTCCTTCTCACTATCCATCCATTCTTCATAGAATTTAATTGAACTTGAACTAATCTGAGCACGAGAAGGATCTCCTCTAAACGCCTCACTACGAATACCACCCACAGGTAGACGAGGAGGTAGACGAACCATCTTCCAATGTAACGATTCTGTCACATTCACACGTTGAGGGAGTACTCTCCATTCATCGTCAAACAACACAGCAATTCGTCGTACTCTGGTATCTACCAATACTCGTCCCTTCTTCAATACAGGCTTCTCTGTTACTGTAGTCCCACTGAAACAATATTCATGCAAGCAAGAATCATAATCACGGAACATCTCCAATAATGACTGTAGTCGACGAATCGCTAAGGCTGCACTCAAACCAGGCACCTATTCTTAAGACAATTATGAGACCTTACAATCAGAGACTTATCCATAGTTTTGGCACTCAACATTGCATTGGCCATCGCCACTGCTTCTGCTGCAGCTGCCTCAGCTTGAGCAATTCCCTCTGGAGTTGTTGGCTCTTCCTTCTTCCTATCATTCTCTGGTTTTCCAAATGGCATATCTGGATCTGACCACAACAAGTCCCATTCCACAAATCCCCATTTCCTTATCCCTCGTAATAACGCCATATCATGCACTAAAGGAGTCCAACCCTCACTCAGATGATCCTGACGACGAGGTCCATCAGCTTGCCATTTCATAATCACAGCACGTTGTGTCCGTTCGTCTTTGGACCACACATACTGCTGAAGATCGTAATACAGCTGCAAACGACGATAGATTCGCTGAGCAACAGTATTTGACGGGATAATATCATTCACGTCTTCCTTCTCCTTCTTTGGATCGTCTCCATCCTGATGGATTTCACGTAACTGTTGAAAACGCTCAACACAACGAGTTTCCATACGACGACACATATTCTGAACCATATCTGCAGTCTTCGTCTTTAGTTTCGCTTGGACACGCAAGAATTCAAAGGGACCCAAAGGATTCCCATACAAACCTAAATCACAGGAAGTCCCAACTCTGCTACAGGGATAGTGATTGAAGCGACATCGACTAATCACATCCTCTCGCAGAAGACGAGTCTCTTCTGGAAGCTGGGGAAGTTCCATAAGCTCTGTCTCTCCTAATTTCATAGATACTTCCTGAAGGACCATAGACAAGACTGTTGAAGCAGCAGCCAAACACTCCTCTCGTTCCCGCTGTTCTTGTGTCAATGGAAGCGATTCAACGTTGAACATTACACATTCCTGGTTCGAATCCTTGTCGTGATTCTCCGTAAAAGATGTTGGAGGTAATGGCAAGCCCCAACGAAGGATAGCCGAGCGCAATGATCTCATCTCATTCTGTGACCAATCACCAACCACATTTCCCTTTCCACGCTCCTTCTTCTTGGGAGTTAGCAGAACAGCATCACCTCCACTCAGACCCACAGCAGGCATCTGTTCCATCGCAGATACCAAACGACGCAGACGTTTCATCAGCAAGGAAGCTGAAGGGAATAACTTCGTATCTGGATCTATTCCTGGGTGTGATACTACAGGCGTTGCTTCAGATGGTGTTTCAGGTGTTAATTGTTCAGTTGCCATTGTTGTCTCAGGCGTTTCTTCATTAGTCTCTACAGGTTCAGGACCATCTCCTGTAATTCCAGCCCATACTACTCCATTCTTAGCAAAAACAAGCTCAGGATCATTACACACACCCTTCCAGTTTCCCCATCCATGTCTCAATACACCCAACAAAGCATCATAATCCTCTTGCATCGTCCACCAAGGTGCTGGTAATGCAGCTCGACGAGGTACAGGTAAGGCAACTACGCCTCCTAAGGATACATGAGCTGCTATAGAAACCTGCTGAAGACGTTGCATAAACGACAATTGCTTAAGATGACGATCACATGCTTTCACTTCACGATGCCACCAGATTGGATCTCGAACTAACAAAGGCAAACTATGAGGGAATCCAACAGCTTCCGTATCTCCTGCTTCGGATCTACGTGCACTTTCAAATACAGCTGCACAAACATCGTACTGTTCGTGAAGAGCTTCAACAGCATCTCGAGCTTGTTGGCTGGTTTTCACACCTCGATTCCCAGCTCCATTCTTAAGTTCTCGACTGTTGTCAGCAATCATTCGCTGAGCACGGGCTAGTTGGCCAATTAGTGATATCGCCATAATTTGGATCGAAGAACGAGGATGCTTAGACATTCTCGGATGCCCACAGATCGAATCCCACTGACCCCAACCAAATGCCAAAAGTAAGCGAAGAAGTAAGTCACGATCAGCTTTAGTCCAATCAATTTCATCCACCATTGTAACTCCTTCTATTTCCAATCCTGCTCCATCTTCCTTTCCAACACTATATCGCGACTGACGTGTTCGAGGCGTTAGATCCTCTTGTGGTTCCTTCAGACCTACTACTTTGGTCCAGAAATAAGGATCATTCACATCTACCTCTGTGGAGTGATCCGTCACAAATGAGGCCTTCGAGAAGGATGAACCTCCTTGTGAATCGATTGTGATTACCTTTGCGTTCTTCTCAAGAATTTGATCGATATCAGCTTCACAGAAAGCATTGCTCAGCTCTTCTGATCGTCCTTCTCGTTCTTCTTTGAAGAAATCATAAGCTCCATACTTCAGAAGTGTCTCAGCTTCCTTCTTGTTCATTCTCTATTCATCATTCATTCTCTATTCACTCACTTGTACATCATGACGACCGTCACTCGTGATATTCTGTTTCAAAGGATTTAGAACGGCTTTATCCAATCCCAACTTCAAATTAGCTCTCTGGAACATCTCCATTTCATATGTTCGATTTGTGATCAATCTATACACTTTCACTGCCTTGTCCTGACCAATACGGTGACATCTTGCCTGAGCTTGAATGTCATTCTGAGGATTCCAGTCAGAGTCATAAATAATCACTGTATCAGCTGCTGTCAGATTGATACCAAAGCCTCCTGCTCGTGTACAGATAAGGAATATGAATCGATCACTACCAGGAGCTGAGAATCGATCGATTGCAGCCTGTCTCTCATTGATCTTCACTCCTCCATCAATCCGTTCAAATGAATATCCTTTGAGTGTGAGATAGTCTTGAATAATGTCCAGCATTCGAACCATTTGAGAGAATACCAACACCTTGTGACCTTGTGAACGCAGCTTGGGTAACAGCTTATCCAATAACACCATCTTACCACTCGAGTCCAACATGCTCTGAAGAACAAGATCATCATTCTTCAACTCAGGCTTCTTTTCACGAGTTTCAGCAACGATCGACTGTTCAGCACCACGAATGAGGAAGGGATGGTTGCAACACTTCCTCAGTTCCATCATGATGTTCATAAGTGAAGGAAGGTTCTTACTATCATTGCCAATGCTATCACTCATATGGTGTATTCATTCCTACAAGACAGATGTGTTGTGATCATACACAGCC
>NW_014569407.1:0-27577 GCF_000743755.1 Blastocystis sp. subtype 4 | reverse complement strand
TCCATCTACAATGGCAGACACTTCAGTCCAATCAGCTTGAGGTGCGTTCAGAGAAAACTGCCATGCAGTCAAGGGAGTAATTGGAGCATAAAGAGAAAGGGGTATTGACTCCATTCTTGTATCAGTCATTCTTCCGTTAAACACACTAACTCCATAGTCATTTCTGACATCAACCATGGAACCTTCATCCCAAGAATCATAACCATAATCACGTAAAGAAAGCGTGTATTGGTCATTCAAAGTCTTTCCAATACATCCATCTAGAACTTGAACTTGGTTAGGTCGGAAGTTTCGGAACATAAGGGTAGTCACCCCAACACCTAAAATATGCACTTCCTCTTCATCAGAATATGTTTTTGATGTCTTGGTAATGTAAACATGGTGTTGATCCACCGCACAGTCAACAGCCCTAGTTAGAGCTAGTACTACATATAAGAACAAACCAAAACAAGTTACAAACAACTAAAACCACAACTATCTTATTCATAAGAAAAACTTGATGGAATATGTGGTGAATTGAAGAAAACGGTTAGAATCATGTCACCACTATTTCTGCCGAATAATTGTGTTTTCGAAATTCTTTTATCGGAACTTTGTTTCTATCGCTCTTTTCACCCTTTTCTTTGTCTATATAGGGTTTCTCTTTTTGTTCCGAGTCTTTTATCGATATTTCCCATGTGATTGACATTGCTAATCCTAGCATTTATTAGAGAGGTTTCGAAACTATAATGAAGTTACAATCCTTTTCTTCATATAGTTCTGGAAATAAACACTGATTAGGATTAAGTGTTTATTCCTAAAAACAAACAACAACGTACGCTTACATACTATTAACCGTTTCATCAACTTTTCGACGCTTCGTATCACTTTCGATTTCGTCATTTTCCTTTGCTTCGATTTTTCTGCTCAGAACATTAGTATCAATTCGAAAGTCACGAGCTGTTGAGCGACGAACATACATAGTGAGATTCACATTACCTTTCGTTTTCTTGCTGATTTGTACTAACGTTGCTTCAAATTGCTCAATAGAGTAAATTAAATCTGGAATTAGTTTGGCCTGCTTCTTCATATGAGAATCTTTCTTTTCTGCTTTTTGCAGCCCATGAATCATAGAATAGATGTTCGGTGTAAGGTGATAGGACACTCTTTCAACTAGTTGCGACAGTGATTGGATTGGACAATCTGCATCGGCTATAGCAAGTTGTTTCACACTCAAATCAACCAAGCCATAAAAGCTTTTTAATACTTCCAATACAGATTCAGCCGCTGTTACTTCCAACTGGCATTCTACCAAAGGACTCAGTACAGAAGCTACTTGTATCAAAGAACCACATATTTTTATTGCTTTCCTTCGCCACTGCTCGTAATAGGCTGGTAACAACTGACTCAAACGATCCTGTTCAGCCGCATTTTTGACAATGTACAATTTGGAAGTAACAAGGATATGAGAGAGAGGATCGAGAACCAATGAGAGAGCGTTCATCAAGACCGTTACAGCTACAGTAGCAGTCTCTGTACTGAAATCAATCCATTCAATTCTACCTTGGGTAATGATGACAGGTGAAGTATCCTGTGTTGGTGAATGATTGATGACATTCTGAATTGATTCGCTTATCAATATGAGCCTCTCAAATGGATTCGCTGTTCGAATACAAAGAGTACATGAACACGGTAGCAGGATTGGAAGAGCTGATTGAGGTGTATTCGACTTCTTCATATAGGAATTCAACCATGTCTCGAATGCTAAGACAACTGGATTATTCCGATCACAATACCTTAATAATAAGCCTAACCATGTACCTAAATGATCCACGACTTTATGAGATGATTGGGTCAATTGATTCTACACTTCATATCATATGATAGTTGTACTTCTATTCCACTAATCAGTTCTTCAATACTAATTGCATTGTTCTCAAGAAGCAAATCTAAACAGATTCTCTCAAGAATTTTCCAATCTCCGTTCATATCAGCTCCAATATCTTCTTCAATTCCAGGATACAAACGTACCAAACATCCCTCTTTAATGCGCTCAAAAGCAAGAGGTATGAGAGATAATAGTTTGGGTGATAGAGTGGAGGTGAGTCGATGTGATTCTAAATAGAAATCAATCATCAATGATACGCAATAAATAGAACAAGTGAAGCTTATAAGCATAACCGCAGATACATCGTAAATACTCACAATATTCTCGGTTTTCTCTCACTTTCAAGGGAGAGATTTCAAATTCATTCACACTCCATTTCAAACACTCCACAATCCATTCCATCATTCCACTATCATCCAGAATCCCATCCACAGCTCGTACAAAATCATTATCACTTCCCTCTGCTCTCTAGATCTTACACTATTCTCATCTCATACGCATTCAATTAGTAACCCTAATAATCCTTGTAAGGCAGGTCTGAATGTTGCCACATCAGTGATCTGCTTGTAATAAGGATCCTTTGTCTTCTCTCCTATCAATCGATTGAGCTTCTTCCAATCAAGTACACAACTATCCACTTACCGTGATGTTATTGAGAACCATTACTATCTGACCTGCCATCAACACTCGCATTCCATCATCAGGTGAACTCTTCCGATGAATTCGCTGAATTCCCGTGGTTCGCACATAGATCACAGTTAGATACATACTTACAAGGAGTAATCGTTTACATAGATTTGTTCTCCCCTCATTCTCACTAACAGCAAAGGAAGAACTCTTATCTAACTGAAATTCCTCTGTAGCCGTATGGATTAGTTGTTCGATGATCTGATTGAACTCCAGAGTCAACTCCTGGAGGCGAGATTCATCTCTCTGAGAGGCCACACGTGGTTGAGAGGATGGATGGAGGATCAAAGCAACTGTTGCCAGCAAATGATGGAGAGGTTGAACAATTACTCCATTTCCACACGACTCTTCAAGGCGGACACGCTGACTCAGAGAAGAAGAGGGAGACTGTGGAACGAAGGAATGGAGTTTGGTTATGCAAATCTGGAGAATCCGAGAACGTGACATGGAGGCTTCAAGATATAGTCGAAGTAAAAGACGATAGAAACGAGCATGAGAGAAGGAATGAATACCTGTGGTCGTATTACTGTATCGATGAATGAGATTCATTGCATCTTCAATTGTTGTTTGAGGAAGAGAGTTACTAAAAATAAGAGAAATGATTGGAATCTACGGTGTAACTTCCAGAGAAGGCATTCCTAATTGTGTTAGAGAGATAGTTGAAAGATCTGATGATGGTGGCGTACTTTTACATACAAGCTCAACCAATCCAGCTATCCCACACATCCGAACATTCTCATCAGATTGATAACAACACTAGACAAGACAGAAGGAACTAAAGATACCTTCTTTAGCAAGATAATCAATACATCCATCAAATCCGGTCGTGATGGCAAGATAGTATGCAAACACTGAATGAGTGAAGGGACATTCTCACTCGTCATCAGAGGGATCCGATTCACAAGGACCTATTCTCATATAGACTCAGACAAGAGTACTTTGATTGTGGTTATGTTAGCGATAATGAAGGAAGTATAGCAACGACAGAGAGCAGAGAGTAATTTGAAGAACAGAGCATGTACTTCATGTCGAGAGAGCTACTTCTCAGTCCATCCCTAAACACTGACTTCATTCACAATCTCGTTCAAGATTGTCATACGCGAAGCTGGAACTCGATTAAACAGAGTTAGCATTACAGTCACTACTAGCTCATTCAACCAATCACGTTCGCGAGCTATTACTTATTTCAGTTCTCAATTCTCACCTTCACATTTCCCATTCCATCGACACACATATTCACAAAAGTCAAGTAATTGTTGTCCTCCTTCCAAATACCCATTCTCCACAATCTCAATAACAGAAGGAAACAAGGCACTGATTCCATCCGTTGTATTCTCATACCACATATAGCTCCAAGTGAGAGAGAATGAAGTATATTCATCATGTAACCAGCTTAATAACAATGAATACATTGTTTGACGGTATTTCTGGAATGACAGAAAGAATCTAATCTTACGTCAACAACAGTAAGAGCCAGCAGAATTAACAGGGAAATAGGATTGGGTTGAATAATGGTACTCTTCATTAACTCGATAAAAACTTTGGAGAGCATGTTGCTATTCTTGAGAGCAAAAGCGAATTGGTTGATGACTGATGGGAGCTGTTCATTCTTACACTTCTTTCGGATGTTCATAATGATCGAGATAAGAACAACTCGAGAGACAGCTATTCATCAATTGATCGATAAAGATCAACCCTCATCAGTGAGAAGAAGGAGTTGATAGATCACAGAAGAGAGAAGAGAATCTTTGAGTTTGTTCAAATGGCTACTAATGCGATTAACAATTGAGATCACAGCAGTATCGTCAATTTTGCATTCTCGTAACGATGAAAGAATGGAACAGAGATACTCATCAAACCACTCACGCTCGATGATTCGATCGATGTATCGTGTCTATAATGAGATATAATATCAAATTCGACACGATAATCTGCTAGACTCATTCCTCCACCATCAATCTCTGCGTCGATAATGTATGTGGTAGAAGTACACATCGTCAAGAGTTTAGGAAGCAAATCCAATACTAATTTCGTTTGCTCCCTCATAGTTATCATCAAAAGACAATCCTACTCCATCACTCCGGCAGTTCGTTTCCCTTCAAAGTCAAAATACTGTGAGAAAACATTAAGGATAATAGCCACTTCATTTCCTGTCAAATCGTCAATCTCAATACAAATGGTCTGCACAAGTTCAGAAATCTGATTTCCATTTGCGTTAAAACTAACGGTGCATAAAACCTAGACTAAATCCCATTCAACAATTACACTTCAACTGCCGCTTTGATTGCAACAAATTGGCTCGTATCAACCGTTGAATTCTGACATATAGTGGAGAAGAGTATCGATAATTGCGACAGTGACGATACCTTCAGAAGTACCTCACGAATACTGACGAGATTCATTTGAGTAATCAAACTTTTCAGCTACTCTTAACAATCCTCCAATAGGGATCACCTTATCTTCGTTTTCTTCACTCAAATTCGCATTTTCTAATTGTGAAGAACATTTTAGAAGCTCCTCTATAATGTCCTCTTGCCTCATTGAAGAAATCATTATTGGCGGCCTCAAAATAGAGTCAATAATTGTCAATCAAGAGGACAAAAAATCTACCAAATTGAAAACAACTGTCAAACAATAAACTCTATATGAACAACATTCGGTTCATATTTGAATGCAATGACGAAGGTTATATGAGTTCTTTTGACGAAGGAACGATTCAAATGGAGGATTCATCTTCTGGAATCGGAGTCGTTTCGTTTCTTGGAACTCATAATGGCTGGACAATGCGAATGACCATCCAAAAAGGTATTCGTGAGGGTGAGGCAGTTGTTTACGATCCTTACTCTGTCGTTCAAGCGAAGTTTACATATTATCACGGAAATATTACTGGTCCGTGTGAACTATATGATAAAGATGGATTTCTATCGTTTCGTGGATTCTTTAAAAATGGACTGAAGTCCGGAATTGGAACAACCTACAAAAAGGGGATAGTTGCATCAGTTTCTGAATATGTTAACGATGAAGTCTTTATGTGCACAAAACTTTTCGAGGATAATCAATTAATTGAACTTGATTCTAATGGAACGCGTCGTTATATTGGTGGATATGAAGAAACTCAATCCCATGACTATGTCCGTCATGGAGAAGGAAAAGAATTGGAAGTGAATGGCCGTGATTTAGTATTCAAGGGGAATTATCAGCACGGTCATCGTAATGGCTTCGGGATCTGGTATGTGAATCATCAACCGCGATATCAAGGGAACTGGGTAAATGATCTTCCTGAAGGAATGGGATCTCTTCTAAACGAGAATGGTAGCATTCAGTTTGAAGGTGAATGGAAAAGAGGATGGTTAGGAGAGCATGTTTGGTATGGTTGTGACATGAAATCACAACGGAGTGGCTATGGATACAAAGCAGTTCAGTCAATTGTACAACATTCAACTCAACAGTCAGAAGAGAGGAGAGATGTGATAATAGAGGAAGAGGAGATGGATATGTTAGATCAAGTGCTTGGAGATGAACTGGAGCAGTTATTATCTTCATACTCCAGTACTACGTTGAGTAATTCCAGTGAATCGATATCAAGTGTCACATGCTCTTCATCACCTCGTTCTTCCATTGAACTTGACTCCCTCATTGTTAATGGATCTCCACTTCCTTATGCAGCTGCAGTGGCATCGATTCCTGAATACTCATGTAATGAGCTGTCATTGACGGAGATCGATTTCATTATTCTCCCATTTCTCGAATCCATTCATATTCATTCTGGATGTTTCATTCATTGTCAACAACTCCGTATTCATCACATGGAGTTTCTGAAATCACTCCAGATTGATGATTCTTGTTTCTCTCGAGGAGAGATCAGTCGCTCTAATGAACGACGGTCCTTCCTGCTGGAGAACTGTCCCCAGCTAACGGAGGTAATTCTAGGGAGAATGAGTTTCTGTGAATATTCAGAACTTCATATCACAAGTAAGTGAAATAATATAGTATTCCCGTAGAACTGCCTTCATTAAGAAAGCTGGTGATCGGTGATCAGTATCAAGACTCTTACTGTTTTATGAATTGTACGGAGTTTGAACTGCATAATCTCCCTCAGCTCCAACAGCTGGAGATTGGGAAGGGATGTTTCGGATTCATCCAGAAAGGAACTATTGAAAGTAAGGAAGCGTGTTTCCTTCAAATTTAGATTTACCTTCTCTCACATCAATTATACTGGGAAGCTCCGCCTTCTATGGTGATCCAGAACACACTTTAATGAATGGTAATATCAATTTGTATAGAAATAGTTTCAAGTTTCAAGGTAAAGTACCCTCGTTCTTTCATCAACAGATCTTCCCTCATTGCGCTTTTTTATATCCTCTGGTAACAACTGCTTTTCTTGTATAGGTTCTGTTAGTATGGATGGTAGAAGGTATCTTGAAGTTATGTTCAGTAGATATGCCAAACTTGCAGACCATTGAACTTCAAAATGCTTTTACTGGTGTCCACAGTCTTCGTAGCAGTGGACAGAATGTGATGACTCGACTAATCCGTCAGAGTTCTTCCTACTCTAGAATGTCCTCTATGTTATTTGTTTGTTAGAGTGAATTATCAAAATAGGGGATTCTTCAATCAGCCGAAAATGCGCCAGATGACGATTCATCCATAATGTTGATATGAGTCTTTTAGTGTCGATTCAACAAGCAATTTCTATCCTTCAAGATCGTTGCTTGTTGTCGTCAGTACACTGATAAGGATGGTGGAAAGCTCTCATTTCTAGGCTCAGCGACTTTGAAATGCATGCTGATTTATCAAAACTCAGAGTTATTCCAAATTCGGATTTCTTGTTCGAGCGATATCCAAGTGAATTGTTTGTACTACTTATTATTCTAGAGAACCTGTCATCAGAGTATACATTAGCTCGAAATCTATTTCTAAGTAATCACTTTGATGAAGCAGCAAGAACGATTGAACAAATTGATCACTTTGATAGCAATTTATCGTTTCTGTTTCTCTGGGGTTATAGTAAGTATATGGTAAGATCTCTCTCGATTTCTAATGAATAGTCTTGTCAAGAAGTGAAATTAGTCAATTACTACGAGAAGTTAGTTCAGAATCCACGGGAACCATATCCAAGTCTAGAAAAGAAGGATGTCGTTGTAATAGAATCCAGATTACGACTTCACAACTCTCTAGACTCATTTTGTAACTATCTTCTTGGATTGTGTGTGAAAACTTATGATGTCACCCAGTCTCTTCAATTCTTCGTTAAATCAGTCAAAGAGTTGTTCACTATGATTAGTGTGACTTCTAGTTTTGCTTTCTTTTGGGGAGCTTGGATGGAATTGGTCTCTCTTGTTAAAACGCGTTCCAATCTTCTTTTTGTTCTTTCAAAGACACATGATACTATTTTTCGTCAACTATTCTGGCTTGCTGTAACAAACAAACGAAAAGGAGTGTGTATTCAACTGAATCATGACACGTAGTCAGAATTCCCAGACACAGTTCTTCAGGAACTAGAAATGGCGATTCCTTCTTGGTGGTTCTTACGATATCAGCAATCCCTTCTTCTCTTTCATGATGCAAGTACGAGTTATTGGAACAAATGATAGGAAGAATTAACTGATTCTCTTGCGATTCTGCA
The DNA here is from genome assembly GCF_000743755.1 of Blastocystis sp. subtype 4. Lineage (NCBI taxonomy): Eukaryota > Bigyra > Opalinata > Blastocystidae > Blastocystis > Blastocystis sp. subtype 4. The sequence goes on along the minus strand of NW_014569407.1, from coordinate 19,397 downwards.
ATCCATTTCTTTGTCACCAGTATTTCATCCTGAAGTGGGTGAATTGATGGCTATTGTACTTTATACTCTGAAGAATAACACAGAATTGTCTCTGTTGGTACATCAAGCAAACCATGCTATCCCAAAGACATCAACATGTTTCTTTATCTCTGCCGTTCTTCTCCATTTCAACCATTCTTATTCTGATGCGATTAATTGTTATCACTCTTGTCTCCTTCTGCATCCCAAGCATTCTCAAGCATGGAATCTATTAGGCCAATTGTATTTAGAAACGGGTCAAACCACACTTGCATTTCAGTCATTTCAACAAGCCCTTCATTTTGATGAGACCGATTCTACTTGTCACTATCACATGGGATTACTATATGAGTTACTCCAATCTCCTAGTAATAGTCTCGAGGAGTATCAACGTGCATGTGAGTTGCGACCTTATGATCCTCATTTGCGTGTTGCCATGGGGGAGGTATATTTAGCAATGAATGATGTAGACAAAGCAGAACAGTGTTATTTGCTTGCTGAGAGTCTGGGAGACCAAGAGGGGATTTGCAGTCGGAGATTGGGAGATTTGTACTCTACGAAGGATGAACTGAAGAGCGCTTATTATTATAAACGATATTTGAAAAAGAAGAAGAATGTGATTTGTGATGAAGAGTCATATCGTTGCGCAATTGCACTCTGTAACTACTATAAACAGAGAAAACAATTTGATGAAATGAAGGTGATGTGTGAACTTTTGTTATCGGCAAATGATGAAGGAGCACAACGTGAAGCTCGTAAGTTGATGGATTGTATCTTATTTTATGTTTGTTAAGTTTCATTGTATTCTCATGCACAGCTACTACGCCCGTATTAATACTGTGTTTTTTACTACAGTGTATTCTCTTGCTGCAGTTGGAGTTCTATATGGATTGATGTGAGCATTGACAAAGTCGTCGTGATGAGTGTAGAAAGGTTGCTACTCCTCTTCGCGGAGAACTCATTCGATTTGATAATGTGACAATCGATGAAATGTGTGTTATTCTTTGGGGAAAGGGATAATGGATAGGCTTGTGGATAAACGGGATCACTTCTTGTTTCCATATATTTCTATGAATTTAGCATATGGTAAGTAATGTAGAAAGTGATTGAAGTACAGATTTGACGAAAGATTGGAATTACAATACAAGAAGCATTTATGCGTATATAGTGGTAAGTTTTGATGGTGATAGAGTATGAATCGAAGTGAGTTATGATGGTTAGGAGAATCATGACATGATCATGTGGGATAAGGTAATAATGCGAAAGGAGGACTGTAAACTGGATGAAACAATCGAAAATATGTATGTATTATTCAATGAAGATAAGAGTATTCGGTAAGGAAGGAAACAGTATGTGAAATGTAGTGGAAAGGATCTGAAAGTTGCTGTGCATTATCAGATTCAACCAACTGTTGGCTTCCTTGTTGATCATACTTTTGAGCCAGTTCGCACTGTCCATGTTCCAAAACAATAATCAGATATGAGTTGAGGTTCTTTTGTTTGTTATACACTGAATTCATACAAATATAACTTGTCAGATGCTAATTCAAATACAGGAATTATAGAGAATTGAAATACTAGAATTGGAATAGACTCTACAAAAGACCCTAATGAGAAATAATGTGGTCATACGATTTGTGGTTCCTGATGTTAATAATCATTCTAATTCTTATTTCACTTTCGATACTATGGAGATGATTGTTAAGCCCGAAGGCGTCAAGGCCAATGACTTCGAAATTGCTGTTGCCAATGAGATTGCTGAGATTGCCAAGAAGACTAAGGATCTTGCTGAGCCTCTGAAGACGTTCAAGATGACTGCTGCTAAGGAGGTGGAGATTGAGGGAGACAAAAAGGCTATAGTTGTGTTCGTTCCTTACAAGCTGTTCAAGGCTTTCCGTATGATCCAGTCTCGTTTGACTACCGAGTTGGAGAAGAAGTTTGAGGGTCGTCCTGTTGTGTTCATTGCTCAGAGAACTATCCTCGGAAAGAGCTACCGTCGTGCTCATAAGTTCAACGGTGTGCGTCCTCATGCTTACACTCTGACTGCTGTTCATGAGGCCATCATTGACGATCTGGTGTATCCTTGCGAATGTGTTGGAAAGCACACTCACATCTCTTGTACTGACGGAAACTACATCAAGGTGTTCTTGGGAAATCAGGGACAGCAGGATGTGGAGAACAAACTAGGTGCTCTTTCTACCATCTACAAGAAGCTTACTAGCAAGACCATCAAGTTCGAGTTCAAGAACTAAATTGACTTTTAATTGTATTCTATGGGGTATTTGTTGTTTGTTGAGTAGATACAAATTGAATGATATTATCGCGGTTTTTCCATGATAAAGAAAAGAGGCAATTGTAGCTGTTTTGAAGTGATTATTGGATGGACCAGGAGACCACCACTAATCTCGTAGCAATTGAGAGTTTATTTAGTGTAAGATTGCATTGCAAGTGTTATTCTCAGACTGCTGTTTGTCAGATCAATTTGAGTATTGATCAGCGATATACAACAGTTTCAAAGTGGTTAAAAGAATGTGTATGGAATATGAGCTTTGAAATGATCTCATAGTTGTCAACGAAGCGCGTTCTTACATCTCCGGTTATTGAATCCTATGATGTGGTGATTGGTGTATTTGGATAATGTATTTGTTTGATAGATAGGTAACAAATACGCCTCCTGAGGCTTTGGAAGATCATATCGTTCATGCGGATGAATTGGATGAATACAATGGAGAGTCTTGATATGGGAGGGAAATGAGATATAGAAGTATTGATGATTTGATTGTACGGTATCGTAAGTTAACCGTTGCAGATCTGAAAGCGGAACTTCGGAAGGTTGGATTGAAACCTCGTGGCCTAAAGAAGGATTTGGTGAGACAACTCGCCGAAAAGGAGCACCGACGACTTGTAGGTGATTTGGTTCATATCAATTGTAGTATAATGAATGGAAAGAGCAACAATCTGCAAAAATGGAACTGGAGGCCATAGAAGAGAAGGAACGAGAGCGGATTGATGCAATTCGTGATGAGAATTTGTGTATGAAGGTGTCACCTAGTGATGGCAAGAATGTGACTTCAGGAGTACTAGCAACTCCAGTAAAGTCGCCTGTTAAGTTCCCAGTGAAATCACCTGTTACCATGAAAGTGATTATGACCCCAAAGAAGCCCTTGACATCACCCAGAGTTCCATCACCTGTGATTACTCCACCTAAGGTTCATGTATCGAAAATCCAAACGCCTATTGTTTCCTCTCCTGTTCCTCTAGGAACCTCCACTCCTTCAGAATCGATTCCTGATCCCAAGAATCCTGTAGCTATAACAGTACCAGAACATGCAGTTCCTTCAACTCCTTCAAATAATTCTGTTATTTCAACTCCAACAAAGACTGCTATTCCTGTTCCAGCAGCTACCACTCCTTCAAAGAATGATGTTTCCATTCCTTCAGTTCCTGTTCCTTCAACTCCTACTAAGGACACTACTCCTGTTCGCTCAGCTCCGACTCTTCTAGTCTCTACATCAACTCCTCCAAAGAATACTCCTCCAGTCCCTCTCTCGGTTCCAACAGCTGCTACTCTTCCTGTATCCACATCTACAGTACATCTCCCAACGGACCCTTCTCCTCATGAAATACAACCACCACGGGAGACAGAGAGAAGCATGGCTCGCATAAGCTATGAGGATAAGATTCAGAGTAAGACTCAGGAACTACTCCAGCGAGTCGAAGATATGAAGAAGCGAACCGAGGCCTCGAAGCGACGGAAGGAAGAGAAGCTCCAACAGAGTTTCCTCAGTACTCCAAGCAAGTTGGAGACATCCTTCCATCAATCTCATCCTCTGACAACACCTCATCTGGGTGTAGCTTCACGAGTGCTAACTGACTTAGCTGCTCTCACAGTAGTGAAGGAGACAACATTGGATGTGGATCTGAATATGCCTGCACTGAACGTAAGTGAGCTGCCTACAGAACGATCCTTTGTGAGTATTGTATCATCTCCAACTGCTAAGAAACGAAAGTTGATGAAAACTTCTTCAGGATCGTTAAAGGCACATCCTGTCACTACGTCTCCTCCTCTATCTCATCCCTTCTCATCAGTTCTCCCTGTGACTACCACTCCTCAGGAATCTGTGTCTAAACAGATTCCAGCACTATCTCAACCCTCTCCAGTACAGTTGCCAACACAAACACTTCCATCACAAGTCTCAACCAAACCTCAACCATCTCCATCACAGCCACAGTCCACTTCACAACCTCAGTCTTCTTCATTACAACCTCAGTCTTCTTCTTTGCAACTACAACCCTCTTCACAGTCTCAACCGTCTCCATCACAATTGCAATCCACTCCTTCGCAACCCCAGGCCTCTTCACAATCTCAACCTTCGCTCCCAGAGGAAGAATCGAAACAACGCCCCCTCCCTCTGGGCCCACGTCGTGTACCAGTGACTGCAACCCAGCTTCCTATATCCGTGAAGCGGGAGATGGAGTCGCCAACCGACTCATCCTCATCAAAGCCACCAGTCACAGAGCCACCTCGACTCCCGTCGAACCTACCTACTGTTCCAAGACCAGAACAGCCTCGTTCTGACGTCAGCAACACTCCAAAACCACGAAATTTGGAAGTACTTCAGAAGCTGGTATTATCAGAACATGAAGATCCTTCTCTTCACTGGTATGAAGGAGACAACCTTGCATTGTTAGTGCGGAGGCAGTACTATGAGTCTTTTTGTTCGGTAGAACCTGATAGTGCTGTTGAATTCTAGGGAATCACTCCTGAGATTGTGTTTGCTGAACCTGAGGAGGTTGACTTGAAATGTAAGATATAGAGTGTGGATATGAGTTTAATAGTAATGCTTCCAAATTCAGAGAGGGTTAAACGAGAACGTGGTTCTTCAGGTGATTGGAGTCGTTTCTAATCCAGTATCGTCTTTTTCTGTACTATTTATCATATTTTCTTTTTTTCTTTTTTGTTATGACACAGAGGTTTTGTGTTCTAATAGTGTGCCAAACGACAGAAAACAGAGACATTTTGATCATTCATTTTTCTTCGTGAACACAAGAGGATCACGATGAAAACCATTTGTTTCGTGCTTACTCTGAGTTTTTTATGTAGTCTTTGTGGTTTTCCAACTGATCAATAGTATGCGGAGTTCTTACCGTTGAGTGCACCAAAAACAGTCTGCTTCTTTCAAAAGGAGAGGTTATGCAAAACTTGTGTTGTTGGGATGATTTTAACTCATCTCTAACTCTCTCTCCTTCTCTTCCTGCAGGTCTAGTTTTTGTAGATAATTGTTTATCTGGAGTTCCAATGAATGGAAGTAGCTGGCAACAGTATACAGTGTCATCACAAAAAGATGTTCAGAGTCCATTCGCTTTGCTTCTCGGAAGTACGGCAATGATGGAGTCATTGAGTTGTAGTCTACGATGTTCCGACAACGCTTTCGCTCGAAACGAATGTCACAGTTATTGTAAAAGACTTATTTGTTGACTGTGTTCGCATTATTGGAAATACAGTATTTGATTCGTTTAGTATTTCACCTGAATTGTCACAAGATCTCGCTTTCGATATGAAGCGAAACTGTTTAGGAGGAACATACAAAGGTAACAGTTTCGGAAAGCAAGATTATTTGGTTCAAGGGACAAATCCTTTTGGAACAGTGAAGAATGTGATTCACTTGTATTTTACACGTAACTTTGATGGAATAGATTGATCTGTAGCTTCACTTCAAAAGGGATTGCGTAGCAAATACTATGAAGTGAAAGATAAGTACAAGGACACAATTCGTTATCTTCCTTCTATTCCAAAAGAGGCTATCTCCATGAAGAAGGTTTCAGTACTCGAAACTATGAATAGTACTAGTATTGACTTAACCTCCCAATTCTACAGTCTGAGTGTGTATTCAATTGAATTTATGTATTCAACATTTACTGGATTCCTTGTGGCTCCTAATCCTGGATTCTACACTTTTCGTACTGTGTTTGAATCAGAGGAAGATGAGGTAGGAAAAGGTGAATATATGATAGTTAGGAATGTAATTCATTTCGAATCTACGTGGATGGTGAATTAGTAATTAGTTCGTGGTTGATTCCTCATTCTCTTTCCCGAACGTATCTGGATTCTCTTCAAACACATTACGTTCATTCAGCAGGATTAGTATCATTCCAAATTCAATGGTTGTCCCAATGTCGTAAATTACGATCTTTGCATCTTCAGTGGAAGCAACCCAATAGAAGTCAGTTTGAATACATTCCATCCAGTGTATTGTTCTTTCCACTCAATTCAGTTTTTTCGTATCCTGATCCTATGACGACATGCAGAATGAACAAGTTTTATACAACTGAGCCTCTGGTTGATGATAAGCTTCTCCAGGCACTTAGTCCAAGTCAGAATCTTGATCAAGCATCAATCTCCTTCTCTTCACTCAAACCACTTCCTCAGGGATTATCACTGGATCCACGTGATGGAACGATCAGTGGATACCCTACTTGTGAAGTGACTTCATCCATGGTTACTATTCAGATGGACTTTCAACAATATCACTTTGAAACAGAAGTAAGGATTGAAGTAATGGGATGTAGGTATATTGATTATGAATCATTGAACAGTTATTCCATCACCAAGTCAAATTAGTTACACATTGAATGGAACAGTTGTAACTTCAGTCTCTCTTCCAGTGCTACGGGAGTTTAGTTTGATAGCAAGTTCTGAGACTGACTTCTACTATTTCTATCTGGCTATGACACTTCCTCGTTATCTCTCAATTGATTCACGTACTGGATGTATCCATGGTTTTGCAGCTACTAGAATGGCTGCTACAAAGATTACGGTCACTGCTCAGAGTGTCACAAGTGTGGTGTTAACAGAATTAACACTTGAATTCTACATACCAGAAAATGGTACAATTGTGAGTGGTGAAGTATGGGGATCTGAAGGAAGTATCCGAGTGTTCTCAGAGTATGATTGATTCAGAGTTATGAGAGATAGAGGGGAATGGATCTTAGATGAATTAGTGAGTGATTATCAACAGGTGGGGGTTATTGTTCCTAGTAATGAATATCGAGTATGTATTGAAGGTGTTAAGTAGTCTTTTGATAATCATAAAGTGATTATATAGTGATTGGAATTGGTATGATGAAGATGGATTACTATACGTGTATCACAACACAGTATTCTATCAGACTTCATCTTGGGATTCAGAGTGTATAACAGTTGATACAAGTGGGATTCATTTTTCTATGGTTCTTTGTAGCAACAGTACAACGGCCTCAAATCAATTTGGTGGGAACCGTCTATAATTTTACGATGGGAGTCTCATTTCCTGCTATTCCAGTTTATGTTCAGCAGCCTCATTTTCCATTACTAATCACTCCTTCATTACCAGATACAGTGAGAATCGAAGTGAATGATGAGGGATATGTGATCACTGGAGTATTTGGAGAAGAAGGTGTCTATAGTTACTTAATTACCGTGAAGAATCGATGTGGTAGTGATAATGTGAAGTTAAGGATTACTGTTACATGTAAGTCAGAGTGAATGATGAAGTGAGAATGATTGTGATGACTATGAATGAAATGAAGATCACTGTAAAGTGATTGTGATAACTGTGATAACTGTGATTCACACTGACACTGAGTTATTCCTCACTAACCCATATAGCTCCTTCTACTCTCTATTCTCATATTCTTCTTCATGATATCTCCCTCTATCCGCCTTCTTATCGTATTTATCGTCAGAATGATCTGATTTTCAATCGAGAAGACTTTACAGATTCCACCAACACCATTCTTATTACTGATTCGGGATATTCCAATTATCGTATCATTTTCTGCAAGTACAAAAATCTTCATTATTTTATCATAGTTCCAACCGACCACAAAACTTCACAATCACTCTGATGCTGTACCTTGACTCACGGGAATTAGTCTATTCTGGAAGCTACACTTCAACTCCTTCTTCTCCCTGTCGTGAGGATTCACTAGCCTTCTCGATGTTACTCAACACAGACTCTCTGTGGGAGTATCGTGTGTCTGGAGACGAGGTATCGAAGCGATGGCAGATTGGTGAGGGAGATAAGGATTCATGGTCGTTGAAGCGAAATCAGTTCCCTGTTTACGATATGAATGAAGTACTATATTTGCGCCGAATTATGAAAGTCAGAAATTGGGTCGATTTTTACAATTAGGTTACAGTCTCTAATCCAGGTCTTCATTGTAATCTGCATGTTATATCACGAGAAGGGATAATTTTGTGGGTGAATGGAATAGAAGTGTTTAGACATGCAATTGGATTCAATCATTCCTCTCATCAAGCTTCGTACATTCACCCTATTGCCATCAATCATTTGTTAGAATTCATGCATCCAATCATTTTTAGTATCGAGATTTCTCCTTCACTTCTGACGTTTGGTGACAATTACATCGCTGTTCAAATCCTTAAACATCCTTACTCGGCTTCTATTATCGATTTCTCTCTTTCGCTTCTTCTTATCTACACATCATCAATTCGTCAGACATCACCATTCCCCGCGGTTATCGCTTCTACTGATGTACGAGAATGTTGACAATCTGAGTCATAGTATGAGAGCATTCCTTATGTTGTAAACTATTATGAAAAAACCTCTCAAATCTGGCATGCCCAAAATAATGATTATTTTGAATATCGCTTCCACAATACTCTGGCATATGTGAATACGCTGGAGGTTTGGTTGGATCCCGGTGGCTATTCCACAGGACTGGAAGTGATTGGTGTGATGGAAGAGCGTGAGGAGGCAAAGAGCGTGAGAAGACGAGAGCGAGTAGTGGCCCGATGGGAAGGAAAGGAGAGGAAGGTGGTCATCCCACTAGAAACAGGCTATGGAGGCCTAACAGCAGTGAGAGTACGTGTAACAGGAAGAGAAGAGATCTGGTTACAAGGAATACGACTGTTGAGTGTGATGCAACCTGTGTGTCGAGATGGTGATGCTGTGTTTTGGATAGGTGACAGCGAGGAATGGAATTGTCCTGATAGCCGAGCAGGTGTGATTGAAAGAGAGTGTATTGCAGAAAATGGCACAGCAGTTTGGTCTGATCCTATCAATTATTGTCGTAGAAATAGGGAGGTTTTTTGACTTTGTAGGAAACGAGAAAATACCGTTGAATTCTGCTATCATATCGTTTGTGGTTGTCCTAACGAATCTACCAGTATCTCAACAAGATGAGGCATATGAGATCATAATCAAGACAATTTCTTCCCTTCCTCATATCAGCGAGAATAATATGGAGGTGTATCATAATCATACTGTGTTTGCTCAGGATTTGTATTGTAAGAAGGAGTACTATGTGGAAATACGACTTCAATCAATCTTCTTTGCTGGTATCAAAGTTTCAGATCTCAAAAATGGACTGGGAGAGGAGTTGGAGAAACAATTCGATAAGGATGTACTGATTCAAATCAAACGGATTCAATGGCAAGTAGATTGGAGTGTGATTCGAGTGATAGTTGTGATCATACCAATTGTGTGTTTATTGATTGTGTGTATATGTGTTACCATTGTATGGAAAAGGAAACAAAAAGAAAAAAAAGACACAATATTATTACTTTCATAATGACTTTAGTTCAAATGTTTGTTTGATAAGTGAATGAATGAATAGAGTTAACAAACATACGACAATGGAACAAGAAATAACCTTCCTGATTGACCTCCTGTTGCCATTAGCTGTGACTTATCATCTACACTGCATTCCCATAACGGACAACGATCAATCACAAGTCTCTCACAATCTCCTCCTGCTTTCCTCCGCACTGCAGTACCATCCATCGATATCGAGAGAATCCCAGTCAGACTCACAACCACTTCTGTCACTTGTCCTTTGTGCTCCTGATAAGACGTCACTGAGGACGAAGGATTCCGTAAGTCATAAGATTCTACTGCTCCATCCGAACAGCCAAGCACCAATTCATTCTATCATGAATGACACAATGATACAAGTACTTGTGAATATGGATTCAACGCAAGAGATGTGAAGTAAACAGAAGGACGACAACACTGAATACTTAATACTGGTTCAGTATTAGAATATTGTGTACAGTTAATCGTTGATAGGATCATTTGTTCCGATTGGGTAATTGAATACAATCTCTTACATCCATAACGTGGATAGAACTTTGTTTGTTGATTCTCCGAACCTAGCTAATAGATACACGAAAAAACTACATTGTTGAATTACACTTCCATCGGGATAGGCTACTGATAACTATGAATTAATGTGATTAACATGAAGTACGGATGATGAGTATTTATCTACAGAAATAGAAGATACAGGAAAACTCTGATGGAACTGAATCGTGGAGTGCTTTACCTCATCACCTTGAATCTGACTGGCCAAAACCGTTCCATTTTCTAATCCAGAATATACTGTTGCACAGACACCATCTGTAACCATCGTTGAGGCCACTATTTGGCCATCTAAAGAGAATGGATCTGATGATGATAACGTTAGTCTATTCATTGATTGTCATGGTTATCTTTACCCGTTGTCATTTGAAATATTGAAAATAAACTGTTTTGATTCCTAAGGAATCACTTTAACCCAAATTCAATCTACCTGTGTCCCGTGATAGCCTTCAATCAATAGAGATCGCGTCTGACCTACCCTTAACAGATATGAGAGAATTCAACTTCCTTTGATCAAAGTAACCACATGTAATGAATCTATGCAACCACCTTGATATTCTGAGAACACATTCATTATAGTGACAACGATACTAATTGTTTCGGAGACTCATGGAATCGCGTGATAACAATAAAACTGATGCCCTGTTGGACGTGGAGGTTGTTCCTAAACCAGTAACTGTAGGATTCTACTATTCTGGCTGTTGCTTATTTCTAGGATTTTGAGGGAAAAACAGAAGGAGATCGGAAGAAGAGGACGAACAAGAACCGAAAGAGTCATCGTCATACTTCTGAGAAGAAATCTCACTCTCAACGGGAAAAGAAGTCAAAGAACGATTTCAACAGCAAGCACAACATTGTTTGTATTTGGCTCATTGCAATTGTATCTCTAATTGCTGTTTGTGCTCTTGTATTCGTGTTGTATAAGAATCTTACCAAAAATACCTGTAATCTTTTTGGTGTATCTGTTGCACGAAGTACTGAATCCTAACAGTGATCATGGGTAGCTCCTGAAGAATTGACACATCTGGCTACTTGTAAACGATTGGTAGACCTTACGATCGATACGGTTGATACTACGACTTGGGAATCCCTTGATATCCCGAACGACACTTTTAATAATGTAGAGAAACTATTGATTCTTGGTAGTATCGTTTCTTTCATTAGATTCTAGGACATAGTCTGAAATCCATTTCTATAGGTGATCGTTGTTTTGCTTCTCTTACTTCCTTCCTTCGTTCTGAGAATACAAATCTTCTTTCTTTTGTGGTTGGTTCCAATAGTTTCCCTCTCATTCCCGATTTCACGATTAACTGTATGAACACTCTGTTCTTCTTATTAGTTTAGCAACTGATTCATTCGAACGTATTGAAATCGGCAAGAATTCGTTCTTGCGCTCGGATCTTGCTATCGCTACTCCTTCATTCACTTCTCTTGTTATTGGAGATAATTCCTTCAGATATGCATCGAAGGTTGTGTTTGGTTGATATAATATTTGTTCATCATAGTTAGAGAATGGTGCCCAATCAATTCATATTGGCAATTCTTGTTTCCAGGAAGTTAAGTCTGTTACTATGTCTCTCTCTTCGACTACCTCTCTGTACTTTGGTGAATATGCTTTCGCTTCGGCACCTCAATTCGAGGTGACAGATTCATCGTCTCTGGAGTCGATTGAGTTTTCGGCTCATGCTTTTGAAACTGGAGCTGATTTTTCGTCTATGTTAAATTGTATGTGTTTTTATGGATTGTCAAAAATAGCCCAACATTTGCACAGTATAGAATTCCGAGGTTATAATTATTTGAATGCAACAGCAGCCCAGTTCCACAATATGCCACAACTCTCCTACTTGTTCATTGAATTCACCTCTCTTACTCAAATTCAAGATCTCTCCTTCAGTAATCTGAATCTGACTGAGTATGTCATCACATCTGAACGGTTCCCTTCTCTTGTCTCTGTTGAGTATTCAAATGATAGTGTTCTCTCTCGCTTTGTGGTTTTGCCGTCTGCCTTGCCTAATCTCCACAAACTCACACTATCACGTTGCTATTCCCATTCTCTCTCATCCTAGATCTCTCTGCCTTAACAGAATTCATGGCCAAACAGAATAGCTTACCTCTCGTGTCCTCGTTCACTACTGAAGACATGGCGATTCTCCAATCCATTACTATTGAGAAAGGTGCTATGGAGCGTTTATCATCCCTTGAAATCCAGAATTTCCCGCGGTTGGAGATTGTTAATATTCATGAAGCCACATTCCCTGATCTGCAATCGATTCAAGTGACCAGTGATTCTTGATTGTTATAATGATAATCACTAGACACATCGAATCTCAAGTACTTCCTCGTTAATTCTGAAATTGGGTCCACTCCGTCAGTCTCACTTCAGAATCTTCCTCATGTCGGCAGTGTCCAATTTACTGGGGAGATTGGTACTGACATTCTGACTGTGGAGTTGGTGAATGTCAATGCATCTCGGCTTGTGATTGGTCAGGAAAACATTCCAGGAACCTTCCAGAATGTGTTAACATTCACGTTATCTGGCATGGATGGATTGAATTCATTGATAGTGGGAGACTCATGTTTCCAGAACATTCGATCAATGAGTTTCCCTGTACTGAATGAGGTAGTGATTGGAAGTGATTCGTTTAAAAAAGTGTCTGATGTAGTACTGAGTGAGTGAATCGTTCTACGATGATTTGTAGAAGGAATATTAAATCGAGTTCAGATTGGATCTCGATCATTCATTGAATCCAAGCAGTTACTGATAGACAATACTCCAAGTTATGCACCTCTCTCAGTCTATATCAGTGATGAATCATTCTCTTCAGCTACCAAGTTCATTCTATCTCACGGAGAGTCTTTGTCATCTCTTCAGTTAGGGAACAATACGTTTTCAGTATGTGAGGACTTCAGTATAACCAATCCTACTTCAATTCAAAGTGTTGTGATTGGAGATAATGTTGGTGGAATCACTACTACATTTACTCTCAATGGAGTTAAGCGTTTCATTGTTGGATCCAATTCCTTCTCAGATGTTACGTCATTCTCTCTTGGTGACAGTATCATTTCTTCCCTCTCTTACCTCAAGGTCCATTGTTAGAAGTGTTCCGTGTAGGTGACGGATCATTTGTTAATGCAACTCTGCTCGATCCCTTTTTAACCACTTCTATCAGACACTTTAGTACTGGTGATAACTCATTTGCAGCAGTGTTGAATCCAAAGATGCGATTCGAGGGTATTTCTGGAATTCCATTTTAAGAGATAGATTTACCATTATTGGAAGAGATTGTACTGGGCAGAAATACTGCCAGAAGTGGTAATTCCCTTTCTGTCAAGAGTATTACTGAATGAATGATATGATATGAAGATTGTCGTAGTTTGACACGAATCGAATTCAATGGTAATAATTTGATAGGAGGAGATGGTAACCTGGTATTAGAGAGTACGTTAAGGTTGTGTTGATCATTTATTAGATCTCCCTCAATTAACTGAACTAATTATGATGGGAGGAAACGAATCATTTGTTCTGACTACGTCTCTCGATCTATCTACATTCCCTTTATTAGAACGAGTGATTATCGGAGATCATATGTTGAATGGATTGACATCCTTTGCTGTTTCAGGTAGGGAGTATGAAGATGAATCAGATGCAGATCTGACTCATCTTCAGTCACTTCAGATTGGAGCGTCTTCTCTTCGTAATGTCACATCATTCTCTGTCTCATCTTTATCTAATCTTCAGACATTTGAGATAGGCGAGGAATCTCTGTCTTCTGTGACCAGTCTTTCTCTCTCTGGTATCTCTTCCTCTCTCTTCTCATTCACAGAACTCAATCAACTAACTACTCTGTCACTTCATTCTGGATCGTTCTCCTATGCTACAGAACTCTCTCTGCGTAATCTTCCTATGTTGCGCTCCCTCGTTATTGGACATTCTTGCTTTAAGAAAGCTTCCATATTTGTCTTGGAGAGTAAAATTCATGACTTTTTTGACATCATAGATGTGCCAGAAATCCAAACAATTTCAATTGGAGCTGGTGATGAGTCAAGTGAGAATCATGGCACCCTGGGAGAAGTTGAATCACTTTCAATAGCACGTAGAATCAGAATGAAAGAATGATTGTCAGATTTTACCAAATTAACGACTTTGGATCTGAGTGGTTGTGCGTTTGGCCAAGCTGTCTCTGTGACCATTCAAAGTATGTTTGTAGTGGCGTGTTCCTATCAGATCTTCCATTAATGAATCATCTTGACTTCCAAAGCAAAGTGTTCCCATTCTGTACACAACTGAGTTTAACTCGTGATGCTGTATGTCGAGAGTAATGAGTAGAGTTGTATGGTTTAACCGATCTGTACTTTGGACCCACATCATTCTACAGACTCACTGAACTTACTCTTCGTGACTTCCCTGCTCTGAAGACTTTGCGAGGTGGAGAGCACTGTCTAGTTGAGTTAACCACTTTGAATCTGGAACAGCTCCCTGAATTCACTAGTATCATAGCTGGATATTATGCCATGTCTCATGTTGTTACATTAGAGTTAGCAAGTTGGGAATGACAAAAATCATCATGATTTTAGACCTTCCAAAATTCACCACTCTTGTAACAGAAGATAGTGCATTCTATGAAAGTAGTTTGTATATGCATGGTAATCAAGAATCACTGAACTGATTTTCAGATCTACCATCATTCACATCATTCACTAGCTTCAATAATTCAAGATACAACTTCTTGGGAACATTCAAATTGACCAATCTGGATCAGTTAGAAGTGATTGATCTTTCAGGAGGTCAGTTGAATAACCCTCTCTCTCTCAATATCACAAGTATTTATCACTAATTAGTCTGATTGTAGATTTGAAAAATCTAAAGTCCATTGTTTTGAGTGATCAATCACTTGTACGAGCTCGTGATGCTGTGATTAGTTCTCTTCCTTCTCTCAAATCCATTGTTGGATTACCTTCATCTTCTGGAATTGCAAATAACCCATCAAATTTTGGCAAAATGATTATTAAAGGTAATTTGATATGTATAGTGATTCTTTGATAGACATGCCATTATTAGAGTCAATTCAGTTATTAGGACAAGCCTTGTTAGGTAATGATTACTATGTATTCTCAAATCTGCCATCTTTGAAAGAATTGACTATTAACGGAACTGGAGAAGGTGAGATACGAGAATTGACAGTTGCGAGTAAGTATGAGAGAAGGAAGTGATGCGTAGATGCATCAAGTTTGGAGAAGTTGGTCCTGGGTGGAGGATACGATAAACTCTCGGGTCTTCATTTGGAGAGTGAGGAATGAAGGAGTGAATGAATGATAGATGTGGATGCTTTGACAGAACTAGTTTTGGGGGATAACGTACTATCAAATGTGGAGACTATGGAGTTCAGAGGTGTGTGAGAGGGAGTAAGATGAACTAATAGACTTACCTTCACTAACTACATTCAAAGTCAGTCCATCTGCTTTGAGAAATGTTGATATCCTCTCTTTCATAAGTAGAATTACAGAATAATCTCATATTTTAGATCTTCCAAAATTACAAGAGTTTTATGTTTCATCATGGCGATTCCATGGTTCATTAGTATTCAACAATACTCCTTCACACACAAATTTCACATATCTAGCAAAGTCTATTAGTTCAATGACATCACTCACAATCACAAGTGATCATATCATTTCATACTGATTATAGAACAACCATGGACTGAATTAGAGTTTGAGAATGAGACATTCTACTATTTGTACCACCTCACCGTAGTTGGTCCTGTTCACATTTGTACTCTCATTCCATAGATCTTCCTTATCTCACAACTATTCATTTCCATTCCTGTGCTTGTGCCCAAGTGGTTACATTTGATATCTCTCAGTTACCTTCTCTCACTTCTGTTGTGGTTGACGATGGTCATTCAGAGCCTTTTCATAGTGGCAGTCTCTTAGTCTTACGAAGCCTGATTTTTACTGGTAGCCAAATATGTCTTTTTTTTACCATTGCAGACTTACCTCAGTTATCTTCAGTTTATCTTGGAATCGAGAATGTTGTTCATGCTGTTAATATAACTCTGAACAGTAAGTTTTTGATCTCTGTTTTGAAGTAGATTTGCCTGAGCTATCTTCATTCCATATTTCGGACCGTTCTCTGGGAGAAGCATACAGAGCGATGTTTATGAGTGAGTATTACTATGAGGAGTGACGTTCAGATCTTCCAAAGTTGAATGAAATTGACTATGAAGGTACTGCATTGTCAAGTCTCCGGGATATCAAGTACGCAAACATTAGTGAAGGACTGTATCATCAGTTCTGTGGAAATAGTATCCAATGTGAGGAGGTGTTACTTGTTTGTGACAAAACAATGTATTTAGTATGAAGTAATGTGAGGATAAGAATGTGTTATTGAAAAGGGTTAGTGAAAGAAAGAAAACAAGAACGGTAGCGCCCTAACCCGTCTGATCTAGGAAGCTAAGTCATTACGAGTTGAGTTAGTACCAGTGTGG
Source organism: Blastocystis sp. subtype 4 (assembly GCF_000743755.1). Lineage (NCBI taxonomy): Eukaryota > Bigyra > Opalinata > Blastocystidae > Blastocystis > Blastocystis sp. subtype 4. Next base: position 2,747 of record NW_014569407.1, on the reverse strand, counting down.
GGGACCCGCTGAGAAGTCTCAATGCTGTTCTTTTATTTATAGGCATGATGTATACAATACCTACATTCTTTCTGTTCACATCAAAATCTGACAAATCCAATCAGAGAATGGCTATTCCACACATATCATTAACTTATCTTTCTTTCTGTTCGAAATGGAGATTGTAAATGAAGATACAAACCAAATAATGGATTCGTGGGATTCAACTCTGGATGGTTTGATTTCTAGGCATACGAGTGAGAGTGATTCCCAAAGAATGGACAAGAATGTACTTACAAAATCCAAGGATATATCCCCGAGTCGTGCAAGTAGAATTGTGTTTCTGTCCATGCTAATGGAATAGTGAAAATTGCAGATCCGGAAAGACGATCTCAAGAGTTTGTATCGAATGGACTTATTGGATGTCATATGGAAGAGGTTTTGCAAGAGAAAGCCAAGCAGTTCATCAACACAAAGAAACAGATAATCATTTTAACACCTGCAGGAAAACCTGTATACAGTTATGGTTACAATGAGGATGATCTTGCTCGTATGTAATTTCCTCTATTTGCTGATCTAGATATATCTGGCATTATTCAGGCGATTGATGCTAACTTTTCTGCAAAGGGAGAGACCATCAAGTTGAGATTTCGTTTTGCTTCTTATAACTAGGTCAATAGAAACGGAAGATGGTTTCTTTGTCATTGAATGGATTACATCACTACTGTTCTTCTGTTATACACCCAAAGAAGGAACAACAGTGTTACTCATTCATGAACAGTTTCATCTTTTGTATCAACAATTGATAATCCTTCTTTCCACAACAGCAATGGATCGTTTACAGAAGAAGCAGAACTATGATATTCGTGAATTATTAGGAAGTGATCCTAGTGAAAGGAATTCATTCACAGATTCTGCAGGCGTGTTAACGACTCTGATAGAACAGTTTGATATTAGTCTCTGTTATTCACTATGCTGTTATCAACCTGTCATGATGTCTCCATTAACTCGCTCCAATATTCGTGATATCTTCCTTCGTAACAAGCGAGACGATACAGTGTATGGAATTAGATTGATATTCAGAGATAGGTATTGTGGACTTGGGATCAACGAACATATTGTGGTTTGTCTTCAGAACAAATCTTATCCTCTTCAACCCATGAGTTGAATCGATTGAAATGGATTATACATAGATCAAGTTCTTCTCCAAACGATGATTACCAAAACTGTTGCTTATCGTACATCAGAAGGATGGTTGCCTGTATGCATCACAGATGTTCGAGATAATGCATTTCTCCACTTATATGTGGGATTCGTTACAGATGAAATGTATGTGTTCTTTGTCACCACAGCAATGGATCCGGATACATTCACTCAGTATAGTGAATTGAAAGATAGGATTTATAATGTAAGTATTTGCTGTATCGTTCATGATCAGATTCTGTTGGAGTCAGATCGTTTGATTGAGTTGTATTCGCTTTATAATGAATCATTTTCGGTTGTTGGTACGCTATTACTGGAAATGTTTGAATTGCAGATACTGGAGTGGAAAATTTGATCCATTTTGCTTACAAGAACGATAACAGCCAAATTATTCTACCTCGACTGGATGAACGCATTTATGATTATCGTGATTATCATAAGTAGGGGAATTGGAATAGAAATGAGCCATAGATTATTAATTAAATATCAAATGATCTTTAGTTATATGAGTGAGAACAATGTGGGTGGTTTGTATTATTGATTCCGTAGACAACGGAGTATTATGAATCAACTTCAAATCAAGTCTTTCATGCCACCAAACGAGATTCTTCAGTGTACATTATATCCTTTCTATTACTACTAACTAAGACTTCTTAATATCAGATTGTGGTGAGTCCATTTTTGACAATTACCGATGTGATGGAAAGGAAGAAGAAACTCACGGATTGGTTGTTATCACGGAAAGATAAGTTAATTCAAAAGAGTCATATGTTATTGTAAGGTGTTTGTTACAGATTTGAAAATGAACTGAATTCGCAGATGATAACTTATTTATGTTCTCCCTTTTAGGTACTTTTCATTGTGCCTATCCTAGTACTTAAGTCCTCCTGTTCATAATTCACTGCAAAAGAGATATACTTCTCTATGCAATAGATCCGCATTATCCAAAACAAAGAAATCAGCAAAATACAATCCTAAATTAATCGGAAATACACTGAGCAAAACTGTTACGTTGGACGGTTAATTCCGTTGAATTCAACCAATGATCCGTTGAAAGACTAATCTATCAAATAAATCTTATGAAGAATCTGTTATCAGTTCTCGCTATTTGTAATCCTTTTACCATTCTATAATTATTAGTATTTGTTGTTTCTACGGCAGTTGAGTGTACAGTAGATCAACACCATGTTTACATTACCAAGACATCAAAAACATATTCTGATGAAGAGGAAGTGCGTGTCCGTGGTGATGGGGTGACTACCCTTATGTTCCGAAACTTCCGACCTAACCAAGTTCAAGTTCTAGATGGATGTATTGAAAAGACTTTGAATGACCAATACACGCTTGTTTTGCGTGATTCTATTTCTGATTCTTGGGATGAAGGTTCCATGGTTGATGTCAGAAATGACTATGGAGTCAGTGTATTCAATGGAAGAATGACTGCTACTTTCCAAGAGTCAATACCTCTTTCTCTTTATGCTCCAATTACTCCCTTGACTGCATGGCAGTTTTCTCTGAACGCACCTCAAGCTGATTGGACTGAAGTGTCTGCCATTGTAGATGGA
>NW_014569408.1:0-27699 GCF_000743755.1 Blastocystis sp. subtype 4 | reverse complement strand
GTTCTCGTCCTGGTCAGAGTGGTCGTGCTGATGGTTACATTCTTGAGGATGAGGAACTTGCCTTCTATCACAAGAAGATCAACCAGAAGAAGAAATAAGAGTCCCTTTGAGCTGTTCTGCGGTCGTTTTCTGTTTGTTGACAGTTACAGGTGAGTGTTGAACAAACAAATCAAATGATAAACCTACACTGCTACTGCTCATACTTTGTCCGAGGAACAGAATTCAAAACCATATCACGCTCTGTCTCCAACTGGGCCTGCTTCGCCAGTCGTTGATTTGTCTTTGCAAAATGGATATCTTCTTCCCATTCAAGAGGTACTGGATGAGTTAAACCAGTTACAGGATGAACAAATGATCGTCTCTCTGCTGTAAGACTATCCTTCACAGGTTCTTCCTCCTCTATATGGAGGAGCTCCTTCCTAATACGCTTCCAGTCATACTTCGTTTGAGTTACTTCTTTGAACTCTGCTTCTGAATTCAAGGCCTCACCATGGAACAGAGGAATGTCATACAAATTGGTCTTCTCCAAAGCTAATTCAGCCTTAGGAGAAGGAACGAATAATCGATTTGCTGCTTCAATTGCCTCTTCTGAAATCACCACTTCAGTATGTTCATGTTTGTGATCAATGAACCGATTCCGAATACCATTCAAATAGTCCTTCTTCTGATCTGATTGTAACAAGTTCTAAAAATGATCTCTTCATTTGATCCTCACATAACACACTTGGTAATCTCGTTTCAATGTTCCATGTACTGATAACTTCCCAGCATCAACCACACTTCTCCATACCAATTGGAGTGTTCCCATTGAAGGACTCTGAAGGATTCGTTCAAGGGTGTGTGCTGCAAATTCAGATCCATCACCCTGAAGTCGACGAATCAAGTCCATCACAGATGAATCACTATGGAAACAAGGGTTAAACAGTTGTGATATGGTGTTATAACGATCAATCAACTCTTCAGGTGGATTCGGTAGTGGAATCGTTGTAGTCTCAATAATACTCTGCAAACGATGAGGATCACGTGAATGGTTCAGAGAGAGATCGTCAAGGAGAATATCAAGGGATGCTAATAATGAAGAGAAAGGATAATACAAACCGCGTTCAATGTAATTCTGGAAGATTCCATAATGAATCAGATCCAATCCCGAGATAGATTCACCTGTGAGAGCAAGATACATGCCCAGACCACCCAGTGAACAAAGCATCTTCGAAGATGCTCCATCCGGGAAATAACCATACCTCACTTCAGGAAAGGAAATCGAGGTGTTTTCTGTGACAATCGGGAAACGACCAGCGAGACCCAGAGCAACTCCATCTCCACATGCTTTTCCATCCATAACTGTAACGAAGGGGATCTAGGTGAAAGAAAAACAGTTCCCTTACGTCAGAAATGCTGATTTGGTTCAAAAGATCATATTCCCGTCGCTTTGCTGCTAAAATACATGTTTCCATGTTGTTTCCATTCGACTCAAAGAAGCAACTCTTGTAATCGAGTCCCATGCTGAATACCCTCGGATTCGAGCTTAACAAGACAATAGAACCAAGATGTTCATTGCTTTCATACTAGTCACTAAGAAAGAATCAAATAATCACTCACATTGAGAGCATTCTTCATAATGTCATTATAGGACTTTCTGTTCATAGCATTACCATACTACACAATAAGGAAATGCAGAAACATGATCCACCTTCGGTCGATTCAGCACAATGACTCCACATTTCGTTTTACGACTTGAATAGACTGAACCACAAGATTCCGGAACTTTTGCGATTCCATTCTGAAAACTGATACCTCCGGCAATCGTCCAGTTTCTTCCAGGAATGTAAGAGCGAATAAAACCCTTCAAAACCATTCCTCTAGCAGTTCCAGTGAAGTTTCTACCCGAAAGTGTAGAACTTGCAATCCTCTTCGTCGCAGAAAGCATCATCTGAGGAGAAAACAAAGAGACGCAAAAACGGTTATTCTGGAATTCTGGCGCTCCATCATTGCTTCCAGATCCCATTCTAAGTAGAGGACCTAAGTGATTTTCATCTCATTTCCTCTTTAGGTAAGTTCAACTATAGTCGATGGGATGATTCATAGGAAAAGGTATTGCTAATGCGAAAAGAGGAGAAGTTAGAAGCATATGATGATGACAATGATCATCTGTGTCCAGTATGTTGTGAACCCATGGATGAAACGGATTATCGTTTGTTTCCGTGTCCATGTGGTTATCAAGTAATATAGTTGTGAAATTGTTGACTGAAATAGATGTGTATGTGGTGTTTGGACCGAATTGTGAATTCGGATAATCGTTGTCCAAATTGTCGAAGTACGTACAATCCAGATCATTACCGCATTGTGAATGCTCCAGAAACGTATTTTCCTCATGAGGATTTGAAGCCTAGAGAAGATGAAGATTCCGGTGGTGATGAGAGTTCAGCGAATCGAAGTGATAATGGACGACCTCAAAGGACAGATGATCATCCTCTCTTATGCGAGGATTCAGAGTTGGTCCAGGAACTGCGTAACATTCGTATCGTTCAACGTAATTTGGTCTATCTCGTTGGTGTGCCTGCGGATGAGGTAGATGAAACATTGCTCAAGAGTGCTGAAATGTTTGGTCGCTATGGAGAATTGCTCAAAGTGGTAAAGAATTCCAATACAGCAACAGGTAACCGCATGAGTTCTGTCGGTCTGTAGGATTTAGAATAGAGATTGATGAATAGCTATCTAACATATAAAACAAAGGAAGATGCTCTTAACTGTATTATGGCAGTCGATGGTTACAATTATAAAGGTCATATTCTGAAGTAAATACTTTAGTGTTGTTTAATCTCAGAGCGAGCTTCGGAACAACCAAATATTGTAATAACTTCATTCGTGGAGTACCGTGTACCAATAAGGAATGTTTATATCTTCATTGCCGTGCTCCTCCAGAGGATTGCTTTGCCAGACAGAATATGACAATCGGAGATAAAGAATTCTACTTACGAACACACCCTGGGAAGGGTTCTGTTTGGGATCCCGTTCAACGGATCTTCGTATACAAACATCGGAGTTTTTCTCGATTTGCAGTGGGTAATTGTCATTTGCCTCCTGCTCATTCGAGTCCCCAAGAGGAATGGTACTGTCTTAATCTACATCCAAGAGGTCAATCTTTCACGCATTCAACAACAAACGTGATTTATCAATTTGGTTTTCCAAAGGATCAGATGAACCATTTCGATAGACATACGCAGAGTCCGGATATTTCAGACGGTACGCTGATTGTCTTCAGTAGCATTTTACCAACTCAGAAATGGATAACACACCTCTACCGAGAGCCCATAGGACAGAATGTGGATTTAGATGAACTCTTTGGGAGTGTAGGATAAAGATGAACAGAAGGTGTTTAGTTTTGAACAAACAATTTACGTTTATTCCATTCGAGGCTTATTTAATATGTATCCGTTCGTTGCACAAGGATAACCCTTATCACTCCATAAGTAAGTAGCGCCTCCCATTCTTCTTCGGATCGGAACCACTACGAAGGGGAGAGTACATCCAACAACTCCCAAGGTTAAGCCCATGAACATGGCTAAACATCACAAATACGAATCTAATTATGTACCAGGCTCTCGATCCAGGAAGGTACGAATAATATTCATAACGTAGCTCATGGTTACTAAAGTGTAGAGACGAATTGGAGAATGGCAACAACGATTTGCATATGCGAAAAGAGTCATCTTATTGATTCTTGTCTTTTCATTCTCTTCATGCAACAGAGGAATGGGCTGGTCCTGTTCTATCTTTGCTATTCTTTGATTTCTGTATTCTTATTTCTCGTGATTCTTGATGAACCGGAGGAATCTGCAATTCTATGTGTTTCTGATGATCCTATAGGGTGAATTCATGAAATTGAAATCAAATGGTCTTTTAAGACAATGGAGTCATGCTTGTCGAAATCTCTATGAACAGATGACGCCGGAACTGCCTGACTGGTGGCCGTCTAAGCCACTGGACACATCTGATATGTTGCTGAATCTGGATTCCTGTACCATTTTCAATCGATTATGTTATATAGATATATATAACGAAGAAGGAAGACCAATGCGATCTTTTGCCAAAATGGTTCGGAAATTAGCTGTGAATATGACTGTGATGGTCACTTTTACAGATTCCAGCTATCTAAATGCCTTTTATGCGTCATACAAATTAAGCCGATTGGATCGTTTCCCCAACTTCATTGTTGTGGCGGTGGATGCTAGCGCATATCGAGAATTGGATGAAAGGCACTTTCCAGTTGCCTATTATCGGTCTACCGTTCTTTCCCAAGAACGATCAGAACGGGAATCCTCCTATCATTCTCAAGAATGGAGGGAAAAGATGGTGAATAAGATTAAAATTATTCGACAAGCAGTTTTACTGGGTTACAACATTCTTCTCTTTGACTCTGATGTTCTCTTATTTAAGGATCCTCTTCATCCTATAGTAGACCTCGTAGATTATGATTTGGTATCGCAAAAGGATACATCTGTTTGCGCAGGTTTTATGTTAGCTTCGTGAAGACTCATGACTTGTAGGTTTTTTCGTCCTTCTCTAGTGTCCTTGCACTTCTTGAACTTGGTGTTACAGTATATGCGTGTGACAGGTCTCAGCGATCAACCCACAATCCAGTTTCTTCTTCGATTCCACATGCAACCTTCACTACGCTGGACATTGCTACCAACAGATATGTATACTAATGGTGACTTGTTCTTCAAATCCCATCAGTTTTACTGGGATCAGATCAGCCCACATCAAATTATGGTTCACAATAACTGGATCAAGGGATATAATAACAAGATCTATCGACTGAAAGAAATGCTTTTATATCGTGTGAACGAAGAGTATAGTAACATCACAGGGAACTTTCTGCAATTAATCTCTGTTCGTTTGGGTCTCGAGAAGATAGTTTTATCTATTATGGTTGATATCGCGAATCACCTCAATCGATCGTTCGTCGTTCCTCGAATGGCCTGCCCTAGGCATATATCCCTTCGCTATTGTAATTTATGTGGGAATGATCGGAAGCAGTGTCATCAAGATGTACTCAAGAAGGCGCAGTTGCCATGGAAAGAACACGTATTCTTCCACAATGACATGGTTCCTGCATCCCTAAGGAGTGAATCCATGAACTTTCTTCCATTGTTATATATGCGTAATTCGGCTACAACGTGTCCAGTTCCGAATACTCATGTACAACTATTTGATTATTGTTATTGTAGTGTATTTTTGTGAAGCTCGGTGGCAATGTAACCGAGAAGATTCTTCAGTCTCTTGAACCATACAAGAGTAATCGGTCTATCTTAATTCATTCTATTGATGCTCTTTTTTGGAGTTTTTTGTTGTACACACCCCATTTTAATAGGGACATAAAATGGTGCTCAATGAAACAGAAAATCGAAACAGGAATTGGGTCTATTCCACGCAAATCAATGGGGGATTTGCTTTCCAAACTATTCTTCAGTTCTTTTGCAATGTCTATTTGGAACGTAGGTTTTACTTTCTGGATATTGAGCATTCTAGGACGTGCCTTTAGGTCCTCCCGATGCTATTTTCAAGGTTAGTACTGGTTATCAGAAAGATACGGATCCTCGCAAGGTAAATCTTGGTAAGCACTGGAGTCGAGTATGTAACCTATAGGAGTAGGTGCCTATCGTACTGATGAGGGAGAACCCTATTATTTCCCTGTGGTGAAAAAGGCAGAGGAGATTATCCTTGCCAACCCTAATAATAATAAGGAATATCTTCCTATTGATGGTCTGCCCAAATTCCGTGAACTGGCTGCCAAGTTCCTTCTTGGAGATGACCATCCTGCGATTGTAGAAAAGCGTGTGTGTACAGTGCAATCCCTTTCTGGAACGGGAGCTCTTCGTCTTGGTGCCGAGTTCCTTTCCAAGTATATGAAAGGACGAAAAGTGTATCTCCCTAATCCCACTTGGGGCAATCATAATGCCATTTTCTCGGAAGTCGGAATGGAGATTGTTCAGTATCGTTGGTACAAGGCCGACACTTGTTCTCTTGATTTTGAGGGTCTTAAGGAGGATATTACGAATGCTCCTGATGGCTCCATCTTCCTTTTCCACACTTGTGCTCATAATCCTACCGGAGTGGATCCAACTCAGGATCAGTGGAATGAACTTGCTGACCTCTGCATCGTGAAAAAGATCATTCCTTTCTTTGATACTGCATATCAGGGATTCGCCTCAGGTGATCTAGTACGTGATGGTTATTCTGTGCGTCTTTTCGCTCAGAAGGGTATGGAGATGCTTGCTGCTCAATCGTTCGCTAAGAACATGGGCTTGTATGGAGAGCGAATTGGTTCCATCAACATCATTTGTAAGGATCAGGAGACAAGTGAGCGTATTCTGAGTCAGATGAAGATTATTGTACGTAAGATGTACTCGAATCCTCCAATACATGGTGCCAAGATTGTAGCTACAATCCTGGGTGATAAGGAGTTGTTCAGGGAGTGGACGGTGGAATTGAAGGCAATTGTGGGACGTATCTTATTGATGCGTAAGAGTCTGCATGATGCACTGATTGCCAATGAGTGCCCTGGTAATTGGGATCATATTACCAAGCAGATTGGAATGTTCAGTTTTACGGGTCTGGATCCAGATCAGAGTGATCGTATGCTGAATCTCCACCATATTTACATGTTACGTACAGGTCGTATTTCTCTTGCTGGACTGACAAGTGGCAGTGTGCAGTACGTTGCCGACTGTATTAAGGAAGTAGTGATGTGGAAGTTGAATGGCAAGAAGTGATTTGTTTGATTGAACACACACTAAAGAAAAACTCATCTTCATCTTCCTCTTCAGCTTGAGCTTTGGAAGCGACAGGATGTGGAGGAGATGGAGGCGGAGCAATGGATACAGGTAATTGAGATTCTACTACTACTTCGGGTTGAGACACAGACTGAATCGTCACAGGACAATCATCAAAGAAAGCAGTAAATAGGGCTTCATTCGCTGTTAGCAATTCTTCACAGCTAGATCGAATGGAATCTTCCAATACATTCAAATGGTCTTTCTATTGATCACTCTTATTCAACATATCAACCACATTCACTGAAGACATTACACTTAGGATCGTTGCTATGGTATCATTTTGCAATGTTCCTAGTTTGATTCCACCTACAATCAATCGCACTACGCCTCAAATCCTTTCTCATTTTATACTCAATGCATTTATCGCCACTCCTCGTAATTCACTCTTCTTTAGACAAGGCACCATCAGTTTCTCCAGTAATGCTTGCATTCCTTCCTTTGGTATAGATTGCTACCATTCACTCAGATCTATCGTCCTTACCTCTGCACAGAGAAGTGTCAAACAGATACTCTCAATCCAGGCCCATTCATCCAGTAATACACTTGAAGGAAGACCAGCTACAGCTCCAAGAATTCCTTGGAGAATGAGATGTTCCACTTCAAAGTCCTCTGTGTTCCGAGATACGATCATTCGTTGCATCTGACTCGAAGCAGCACAGAGGACCAGATGACAATTACTAGGATTCGTCGAGCATTCTTTGAATAGAGCAAGAAGGGTATCTGTATCAGGGAGATTCTGAACGTGTTGAACAACCAGCTGTGTAAGGAGATTCAGAGTTTCTCCATATGTTGCAGGAAGCAACTTGACCTCATCACTGAGTAACCAACGAGGCTGCCAACCGTGATCCTGTATTATGGAAGTGGATGGAGTATCAGCATTCTGAGTAGTACTGATGATTGTATCCGTGTATTGAATGAGTGTGATGAGATTGTAATATTGATACAAGACAGAATCCAGCTTACCATTGTTCACAGGAGCATTCTCATTGAATATCAAGTGAAGTAATCGTTGCCAGATAGCCCGTAAAAGTTGCGAATAAAGAAATGGAGTATGCAGGGCCACTCCAAGCTCAACAAACAGGATATTCAACACATCACAATCTGGAGTTCCTCCAATCAATAATTCCTTCTCAGCTGTCTCACATTTCGCTATCTCTTGCTCTCCTTGTTGTACCAACTCTATTGCCATCTTTGTGATTAATGCATCCTTTCCATTGTAAATGACAGAATTATCCACAATTTTGGTCAAGTCACTTTTCATTTCGTTGATGTTTTGGTACTTGTTCGCTTTCCGGAACATTGTATTCAGATCCATTGGATTACGTACATACTTGGAATAATCAGGAGCAATGTCCGGTGTGACAGGAGAACTGAACAATCGCTTGGAATCGAACTTCTGGATGTTTCGGATACATTGCTGATATAAAGCAATTCGCTTCTCCCGGATGAGTGTCTCGACATCAACTTTGGGAGTAGTTGTTGAAATTGAGCCATCAAATACATGGAGATCTGTAAGAACGGATTTATAGATAGATTTCTCACCTTGACGAGAAATGCCTTTGGCTTTCGTTACATCATATTTGCCTATTGTGTTCACATTATTAATGAGAACCTTTAAGTGGTTTGTAACTTGTTTCTCTTGGTTGGGAGTCAGTTGTTTGCCATACCCGACAAAAACAGCACTGTGTTCGCAAACGTATTTATACAATTCAGAAAACTGTTCTTCGCAAATACTAGACGGCTTTTCCATGAATTCCCTACAGAAGCGATGAACGAGGATATCCACAAGAAGATATTGCAAACGCTCGTCTGTTCCAGCCATTTCTTTCAATTCATCAAATGGTGACACGAATCTAGAGTCACAATTCACACAAATCCTTACGATCGTTGATAGAAGGGTCTGCACTTATCATTTCCATCCATTGCACATCGATCAAAGACAGAATCCATGGAATAAGTAGAAAGCGGTTTGGTTGAAAGAATTCGCTTGACCTCTTCTTCAAAGTACTCTCTGTGCTGTCGATAAATGTTCACCTTGATGGATGGTGTCAAAAACTGAGCGTATTTGTCTTCATGCAACAACTTTTGGATCACAACATCTGGAATATCGTTTTCGTTCTCCAGTAAAAAGCGAACCAGTGGAGAATAGTCATCCAACACAGCATATGGAAACAAATATTCCAGTAATCTCTGGCGCTTTGCAGCTGACGTCTTCTTCACTTCATAATTTAGTTTCACTTTCAAGGCAGTTAGTATGTGAAGCATCATCGAGTCCACATCCATTCCTAATGCCTCTGCTAGGTTTGGAATATTCTCAAGTGCAGGATCGATATCAGTTAGCGAATAACGCTGTCTTTTCTTAGAACTGAATGTGAGTACTACAGTAAATACCTACGCTTTCGAGTGATCCAGTTCCATCTGATAGACACTCTGAAGCAAGCGATTCTAGAGATTTGAACTCAACCAAAATCAAACCTTCTTTTGTCACGGAAATAAGGCAGTTACCCATTTCTATCCATGCAACTTGTTTACTTTGATCTTCGTGAAGATAGTAAGTTTTATATTCACTAGTTATTATGTAGCGGATAGTGCAGTATCAAATCCTGAAGATGTGTTGATGTCTCCAGTTGTGATGTGGAGTGATATCATCAAGAATTCCAAACTTGTTGAAGAGATTCTTGTTGTTTGTCCGGAAAAGAGTGCGAATGACTATGAAGTCCTTATTTCTGCTGTTCATTTGGAGTGCATCCATGTAGTTCCCCTTTATCAATTATCGAATGAAGATTTGGGACAAGAGTAGATATGAATTGGAGACATGATATGTAGCAAGGGAGCTATTTTGCGTGCAATGAAGGAGAAGGGGCTTTTGAAAAGCCAAACAGTGATGGTGTGTCTCGAGGCTTGTATTCCTTCCAAGGGACTTCATGTGGATTATCTCTTCAATTTCTTTGTAAGCAAGAAAGCAACTGGAATTTATCTCTACTCATACGATGCTGACATCCAGTAAGCGAAGCCTGAGATTTCTTAGTAGACATGCTAAAATTACGCCAGAAATGAAAAAATCCGTGTCTCCCGTAGTGATTCTGAATGTTGATGCTATCGGAGATCAACATTCTTATTTGCTGATGAATCCGTCTGCTGAAGGAGTGTTTGGACTTTATGTTCCGTTCCTTCCTCTGGCTGTGCGAAGTGCAACTTCTCTCATTAAAGGAATTCGTCTCTTCTCTGATCCAAACCGTGATTTGAGTATCAATCCAACATCTGTGACCGGTGTATGTTACAGTCGTATTGGTTTGATTGGAAATCCTTCAGATGGTTATTTTGGGAATACAATTAGTATAAGTGTGGAAAACTATTCAACAAAGGTTGAAATTATTAAATCGAATCGTTTGAATATCATTCCTCATCCTATGTCCTTTTCGATCTTACAGTTAATCTGTAGAAGTGATCCGATGCAATTTGATTCCATTCGTGACTTAAATTCTCTTTTGCAAAAGAATGGTTACACTGTATGATTCATATTGAATTTCAATCCATAGGGAGGTATTCGTTTGATTTATGCTGCATTAAATCGATTCTATAAACATGCAATTCATCATGGAATCTATCTGAATGAAACTCCCTTCACAATTAGTTATGATACTACCATTCCACGTCAAGTTGGACTTTCAGGTTCATCTTCGATTGTAATTGCTACACTTCGTGCTCTGATGCAATATTACCGTGTTCCTGTTGTTATTCTTGTTAGAATTGATTGTAGTTGGGACTTTTCCCTCCCGAGGATCAGATCAAATGGGCTTTACATGTGGAGACGAAGGAATTAGGGATCACAGCAGGCTTACAAGACCGAGTGGTTCAAGTATTAGAAGGATGTATTGAGATGCATTTTGATAAGGATCGAGTTGAGAAGGCTGGTAATGGAGAGTACATTTCAGTTGATGTTTCTCTCCTTCCTCCTCTGTTTCTGGCCTATTCGTCATGTTCAGAAGATATATCCTTGATGTGTTATGGAAGGTTGATTTTAACTGAACTCGGGTCAGATTCATAATGATGTGAAACAACGATGGTTATTAGGTGATAGCTTTGTTATTGAGAAAATGAATGAATATCCTGAATATCTCAGTACGGGACTCCATAACAAGTAGAATTGCTTCATTACCAGCTCGTTTTATGGAAGCTCTTCAGAAGCGAGATGAAGTGGTGATGAAAGAATGCTTCAATCATAACTTCGATTTACGTCGCGAGATTTGGGGAGATGAGGCATTAGGCAGACCGAATCTGCAAATGATTGAAGTGAGAATGAAAAATGGATTGTGATTCAGATTGCTCGTAATCATGGAATGGCAGCTAAGTTCTGTGGATCTGGAGGAGCTATTGTGATGACTCCAGGTTTCTCATATAAGGAAGCGGATATTGAGGATCTGAAGCAGTAGGGATCAAGAATAAGAATGATTGATAGTGATATGGAGTCAAATGGTTTTGTGATGACTCGAGTGTATGTTCATGAGAAGTCTCATTCTCTTCTTTGTTTCAAACAAACCATGTTAAACGTATAAATCGACTGCAGCACGTTTACTTGATGGTTCATCAGCCTCATTCTTACTCAAATGAAACGTAACGCCTTTCTCATTCTCCAGTATCTCTGGTTCATGTTTGGAAGACATACCTTCTACTGATAGTTCATGAGTCTCTGAATGGTTCTGGAGATCAGTAGGAAGAGTTTGTTGCGATTCTTGATTCACCTCCTGTAACGATTCCGGCATCACTTGCATCTGAGAGAGAATTTGCATCTGCGGAAGCATCTGCATCTGAACTGATTGGACTTGAACTGGTTGCATTTGCATCATGCTCATTCCTGTGATCGGTGTCATTTGCATTGTCATTGCCATTGTCTGTCCATTGTTCATATAACCAGTCTCAAATACATCTCCAACCATCGTCACTAATGGCAAATTCCCTGATTCCTCTTGGGTCCGACGAGGACGTTTTGTTCGACTGTGATGAACAGGAGGAATCGACGACAACATCCCTGTTAGCTTTGCAGAGTCTGCACTAAAAGGAGAGGCCACAGAAGGATCTTCTGAAGGAGTTACCACTGCAATCATAATTCATTCACAATCATACTTGATTTGATATTTCCAGCCTGTACATCTGGAGCATAGGGAGTAAACATTTGTTTGTATGCTTGATAGGCCTGGAGAACACGCCGAATGAAATCATCATAGAGTTCATTTTTATCGGGTTGAATCGGTTGTGTGTAAATAGTTTCTCCAAATGTACCCATTGTAGTCATCAATTTCTGAGGTTCAGTAGGTCCTTATTCACTTACATTTTGTTCATTCTCTTTTGCAATTAACTCACCTTGAAGATCTAGCAGTTGCATATAATCCAGACAGTAGCAGACAATCCGAATATCCGAACTTTTCATGTTTTGGTTTATCATGTACTTTTTGTAGTCAATCTGGATGAATTCAGCTGCCTCGCGTTTTAACTCGGCATTTTTGTTGAATTCATCACCGATGTATTTGTAAAGCTTTCGCAATTTCTTTCTCATTGTTGAATACCAATGATTCTTTACAGCATTATCTGTTCTAATAGATCACAATTCATGCAAAAACACACCTTCCAGGCAAGTGCTTGGCAATCTCAGCCCATTTGTTTCCATACTGCTTTTGCAGTGTACATATCATGCTCTCTTCCTCAGGGGTCCACTCCTGCTTATTGACGTTGGGGTCAAGAGAGTTAATCCATCGATTTCGACATTGCTTTGTTGTCCGTGAGATGCCAGTGCGTTCCTTCAACGCTTGTGCTATCGTAGACCAATGCCCGACGCCGTACGTGTTCACAAATTGAATCAGAAACCCGTCTTCTTCTTTACTCCACGGACGTCTAGATTTTGGGACTGTGTCGTCCTCCATAGGTAGATCCTTGATGTACTCCATTTGAAACTCCGGGCGTTACAGGAAACAAAGAGAAAGTGAAACTGTTAAAGGTGAAACGTGATAATCGACAAGGACCCATCTTCCGTGAATATTGAGTAGTTAATAGGTGCCTTTTTGAATTGGGCCTTTACAGAGTTTCATATCGTTCTTATTGGTTGATGCAATTTATGCTTTCAACAGTTTATGGTTCCCTGAAAACAACAAACAATTATCCATTCATGATACAAAACATCTCACCTGTATAGAGAAGCCTTGAAGATTGCTTCCAGAATATTCTCTTCTGTCAGTTCGGAATAGTTTTTACTCATATTCATTAATATTATATAGGATTTCTATCCATAATAGTGATACCAAACACCTACAGCAAAGGTCTCTTGAATTAACGCACTTGAAGCGGGTGTGATGACATGGGCTACATCATAGTCATTTTCAAATGGATCTTCGATACACAACTGCATATTCATCTTCCACATACTGTCGCAGCAGGTTTCTTCTCGATCCAACACGCCTCTCTGTCGGATTGTTACCACCGAATGAACATAATCAAATTCAAAGCCATAATACCAGAAGAAACGAACAAGCAATTCTCCCACACTCATTGTGTTTTGTTTAGCATATCGGTTCAACAGTTGCAAATCTCGAGGTTGGTAGAAGTAGGTATTATATGTAGTTCCATCATACGAATCAACTAGAACTTCAGGGAGATGAAGATTCATAGGAGAAGCAGATCCATTCCAATTTGGAGGAAGTTGCTACAGTTAGTGTTGAAAACAAACCCTACTTGCAGCACAGGTAATAGTGGAGGATTTACAGCTGACTGAAGGAAATGAATTAATAACAACATATATCCATATGAAGAGAGTGTTTTCAAAATAGGTGTATTTAGATTATTCAGCTTTGCCCTATAGATTAAAGGAATCCTTCATTCTCACCATTTTTTGATGATGATTCCTAATACACGAACTCGTTTATCTACAAATGAATAAGTCTTCAAAAGGAAGGTGTTTCGAATGGGAAGAATATTATTAAAACATAAATCACACTGAATATGAGTAATTGGATCTTCAAACCGAATCACGGGAATTCGCGCATGTAAGCGAGACTTGTCAATCTCCAGCATTTCTAGTGATTCTAGTGCTTTACAAACTTCATCTGCAATTCCAAGAACTTCATCGGTCTTAATCGTCTTGTCCACAAGACAGAGATCAATGTCGCTTCCATCAGTTCCAAAGCCATTGTTACTACTTCCATAGATACTAATAATGCTATTCTTAAATCGCTCGTATTTATGGAATCCATCCATTAAGCGATTGATCAAATCTTCTCTACATATAACAATTCCCGCGGGTTTATTACCTAGATGTATAGAATTGTTCTTTTGGACATAAGGAATGATACTCCATAACACATTGGGTATGAAGTGCATTTAAAAAAGAAGGATTCATAGGAACATATCGAACACAGGCAGGCAGACTATGTCGAGACATCATATGTTCAGTTAAGCGAGTATCATCAACAATAAACTCACTGCAGATATGACAATAATGACGAATGAGAGAAAGGATACGATGAACAAGGTCATTATCCAATAGTTCCATTAAGTATGGTCTATTGACGAAGCTTTCAAAGAGATGTTTGAGATTACTTGAAACTTGAGGTGTATAAGCTTCAGGAACAGGGGTTTCAAAGAGTGGATTGATAAGAGTATTAAGAACACTGGAGAGTTCATCTGGATGCTGCCATCCATCCACACTTATTACATACTGGAAGGTTGCATAAAGACTATTGATATTGAAAGAAAGCATGGCAAGATCTGTTGCCTTTTGTTCTACAAATCGAACTGCCTCATCTAAATCACATCCACGAATCTGTTTGTTACAACAATCTATCTATCTTACTGTAACAACCACTTCATTACTATCCATTGTAGAAAGATAATCTAATGCATGGAAATAACGGAATGCATAACGACCTGCATGTTTTGGTGCATAGAATCGACATGTCAATTTTCGGAACTTTTCTGAGTTACTTGTCATACGGGTATAATGAAGCTTACTAACATGTCGTTGTGTGATAGATTTGGATGATTGATACTGGAATACTTTGAATAGACCTAACCAATCATCAGGCTTGTAATCAGCTTCTCGAATCATAATTATGACTTCCACTTCACTACCTGGATTCGTCACAGCAGGAGTAGCAGTGATTGAAGGTGTAATCGGAACAATTTGCATACTACTTGGAGCAAGTGAATCATCATAGAACATCATTCGGTTAGGTTTGAGAGGAATCTCTAATGGAGGTCGAATCGGTTCAACTGGTGTCGGACGAGGTTCTGGCCGAAGTGGAGGAAGGAAGCTGAGAAGAGAGCGTTCTTGGCGTGTCTTCTCGACAGGGGCTGATTCAAAAGCTTCCAGGATGCGAGGATGGTCAGGGAGGGGATTAGGAGCAGACTCATATCGATCAGATTGGATCTGGAGTTTAGGTGGCGATGGTACCAGAAGCGGTGGAGCAGCTCCTGGAGGCTTTCCCAGTTTCTCTATAGGTCTCAGGGGGAGTTGTTCAGGAAGCAAATCTGGCTTTTCCAAGGGTCTGATAACAGGATTCTCCGCTGGTTTCTCTATAAGTTTCTCCACAGGTTTCTCCACAGGTTTCTCCACAGGCTTTTCCACAACCTTCTCCATAGGTTTCCCAACTCCTTTTCCAACTGGCTTCTCTGTCTTTGGCAACGCTTTTACTCCCATCTTTGGAGCAGGCTTGGTCACCACAACAGGCTTCACAGGATCTTTTGTCGCTTGTGGCTTTGGAGAGCCTTTCCCAACTACAGACTTTGTTGCATGCTTTCCAGATTCCTTTGTAACAGGATACTTTGTAACTGGCTTAGCTACGAAAGTTCTCGTACCAGCATTGGAATTCGATGTGGGAGGAGGCACTGGTTTTGAAGTGGGCTCTGATCCCGCTGTACCTTTCACTGCCCTCTTCGGCTTCACAGTTAAAACAGGAGCAATCTTGTCACCACTTATTGTTGAATCAGATCCAGTATTCGTTCCTCTATGAGCTTGATCTGCTTTTCGCGAACGAGGATTTCCATGCTTTCGTCTCTCATTTACAGGTCGAAGTAGGACTGGCTGCGTATTGACTGAAGAAAATATCTTGTCCTTATCGTCCTCTACATCTTCATAACGTTCCTCTACAAAGAATAAATAAATGACACAAAACGTACTAGCAGTAGATATAGTCGATTTCTTTGGCTCATTTCCGATTCCAGGTCGCATTTGACGCATAGAAGAAGAAGAAGTATTATCAACAGACTAGAATGAACTCACTCATCAGAACCAACATGCGAATATTTGCAAGCTGCTCCTCTAGGACAGCTTCCAGAAAAAAGCATATCCCGACACAGCTCTCGATCCATGGTTCTTGAAGGGAATAATCTCTGACTCAAACGGCGTTTCGGTTGCAAGCAAACTCGTCATGTCAGCTCGAAAGAAGGTTTTAGTTGGAAGTGATGTGTATTTAAATGTCGGAATAAACAATTCCGTTGACTCTAGGTTTATGATCTGAATGAGATGAATGATTACCTCTATAGTATTGATTTTTGAGTAATCTAAGTCGCAGATATCGGATTTGGGTTGTTCCATACTGGAGTTGAGATCAATGGTTAGTCTTGATAAGAGGGATCATCCATAGGAGTCGAATATTCGTTTGGTGAAGAAATGGGTATTGGCAAGGGAGAGCCGAAGCAAGCAGGAGGTGCTAGATTCCGAGAGAGTATCAATATGGGAATGACTTATTTCTCAAATGCAGAAATTGATCGGAAGATTGATAACTTGCGCGATATCTATCGAGGAGATCAATATCACGTTGTTCTTAAGTAGTCTTGGTTTTAAATTGGAATTGTAGAAACTGTAACCACTTTTCAAATGATTTATGCATTGCTTTACTTGACACACCGATTCCTTCCTACATTAATCGGTGTGCTACCATTGCTTCATGGTTTTCATGTCTGTTCCCACGACCAGAAGTAGAAAAGGAACAAATTAAACACTTTTCGGGTCATGGAAACCGATTGGATAATCGAAAACATTCAGCTGACACTAACACTGTATGAACAGTTTTGTACTGTTATCTGTAGACTGAGTATCAACGACAAATGCGTATCAAGGCGTTATCTAGAACATACAAGATCTTGTTCCAACAAACATCCAAGTTTGAAATCTTTACACGTTTGTCATCTACCGAATCTTCTTTCTCCAGTTCTGCTACCATACCATCAAATTCATCATCAAGAATGGACTTCCGTGGAGGAAGATCGCCTCGCAGCTCTAATACCTTACGACTCGTTAAGAAAGGCAGGTTAATATTAAATGCCATTTCTTTTTCCAGCAGTTCATCCACATACTCATCCATGTGAATAATCTTCCATCCCTCAGGAGTATTTAGTCGGAGCTTACGGTAGTCACTGTAATAGGGTTCAAGGGTTTTATAAATGAGTTCAGGAGAACCCACAAGTCGCAAGTAAAACATACCCAAAGCTGTAACATATCTATTGTTCACTCTTCTGCTTTACGAACTACTTAAAGTCTTCATTATTGATGAATTCGAGAATAATCTCCATTTCAGGGCCAATCTGCAATAACTTTAATACTAAACAGATAAAATTGGTTGGCCGAAAGACACAGCTATATGCAGAACCGACATGGTCGAGTTCCATGGCTCGATCAATGATTGTTAATGCTGACAGTCCAAAACACTGTTCTTTCCAATAATCGCATTCATAGATTTTGTCTCGCAGAATCTTTTCGATCTATTTGTCATCACTTCTCCAAATCTCAAACCAAGTACTGAGGATTCTGTCCATGAGCATTTCCCGCCTCTCGAGCAGTAGCATTTGCCATTTGAAGAAAAAGAGGTGATGATAACAGTTAATTGTATTATTTTCAATGCAGAACTCTGACGGATCTTATCGCTTTCAAGTGTTGAAGCGAATCGAACACATACTGATGTAGTATTCGTGAGAATAGATTATGGATAGACTTGCAAAACAAGCTGTAAATTATGATTGTAACAGACTCTACGCTGAAGCACTGACGTTATATGGGGTCTGTTGCACTCTTCTGAATGCAGAGATTACCGTATATCTCTTGGATTAATCCCATAATAGGCATGGAATCCTTGTTGTGATGAGTCTGTGAAATTGAAACTTATGAATCTTCGAGCCACCTATAATCACAGAATGGACCGGATTCGAGAAGATCAATTGTCTTCAGTGTCTACTGGATGCAGTGTAATACTTCCAATGAATTACTATGGTAGTTTGATTCTTCGTTCTTTGATGTATCATCTTTCAAGGTGATTGATGTCCATCTTATATTATTAGGATGATATTTAGAAGAGAAAATTGTCAACTACTGTGTTTGATATGATGCATCGGCGAGATCCGCTCATATTTCAAGTAGGCTGTATTGAGACTATCGAATATAGATGCGTAAATTATTGGAAGAGCTCAAAGGCAAGTCGATTGATGGTAATCTACTGATTCCAGAGTGTATTTTTCATTTGCAACGGGTTACAATTCCTCTCTTCAATGAGAAAATGATTCTCTTCCGAACGCTCAGTTCGATGTCATTTGGCTCTCAGTCATCTTCTTTTCTCCAATCTGCAGAATTAATATTCACTGCATTAAATACATTCCGAGTAGACTCGTTTTCTTTTTCTGATTCTCAGAATGTGTGTGCATTGCGGCTTCATTATACTTGTGAAGGCAAGCCTATTACGTATATTCCGACAAGAAGAGGACTAGCACTGTCTCAACGAAACTTGGAACTTGGCACTATAGCTGATGAGACTTGTCTTTCTTCCTCGTATTGTTTGATACAGGCTTACAATTAGTGACCTTCTTTCTTATCGAAGAGAACTGATTGATGCACTTAAAACTCTTCTTTCTATTCCTGCATTTGAGCTATTTGCTAATGAAGAAGTAGAAATAAGATACTGACTTTATTGTAGAGAAAGCGGACGTCGGAAGAGGTGGAAGAGGGTCGACGAATTCTTGCAGCAATGAGTGACATTCGGACGATTGTTAGCGATGTGTTTATGCCAATTGTTCTTGCCGATATCCAGTATCTTTCTTCAGTTTATTTGGATTATCGGAAAGGAATTTGCTTGAATGTGTTCTTTGTTTGTTCAAAACGGCCTTTCGGTTTCTATTCATTTTCTCGAGTGGAACGAATGGGCTGGTTTCTCCGTATTTATTATACTGTCCTAGTCCTAGTATCGGGACTAACAATCTTCCTTACTGTGAAGATCAGCAATCTCTCCAATGAGATGTATGAGATTGATGATTGTTTTTTCCATTAGGAACATTGCCCATTCTTCTGAGTCTACCAGGAATATTATTCAAGAGAACATCAAGTCGTCTTCTCTATCAGAGATATCAGTATCGTCTTTGGATCCAGAGAGTACTGAAGTGAGCGAAATGGATGCAGCCATGCACTTCATTGACTTTCAGAAACCGAACTGGTAGGATTTCTATCATTGAATGATGAATAGGATTGACCTATTCGAGGTAAGAAAGAAAGTTCTCGGAGAATTGTATTTAGAGTAATGATTCTGGTTTTATGTCATATGTAGAGATACGCAAGACCTATTTCCTATTGAAGGAAAAGAGTAAGTGATTCTGTCTTTTTCTGATCTAGCCCCAACTATTCTGATGTTAACCTTCTTGACACCAAACAAGGTTACTATATTCTTCTTCTCCATAATGTGTGCTACGATTTTAATACAAATGGATTGAACATTTATGTGAGGAACGAGAAAGATGTCAGTTTATCTGCAATTCCCAAGGGTATTCTTGGAAATCATTTGTTACATAGTGTTTCCATCGGGATGGAACTTCAAGTTACGTACAAAAGAGTTCCCAAATTATCCTACAACCATTTCCACTCCGAACAGTTATATGTTGATTCCTCATAGTGCACGTAACATTGCTCACTATATGGAGGTGTACAATATCATTTATCATATCCTGCATCAACCCCATCGCTTTCCGAAAGTGAATTCTTTCTTGCATTTTGATTTGTAGATTGATATGATTTTCTATCCAACTATGGAAAATAAGCAGATCTATCTATGGATCAAAGAGTATAAGGAAATTGGTTTATCTGTCTTTCCTTCAGCTCACAAGTTTGATAACATCTTTCGTGAAGTCATGATTTCAATGTCTACTGATAATCAACTATGTTTTCGTCGACTTGTTATTTCCTGCGAAAGAAGTAATTTCTAGATTGCACCAAGTCGAATGAGCTATCTCTTCTATGGAGGTATCTTCATCTCACCCACTGAAGTCGAGACTGTTCGCGCTGCTGCCTACAAGTACTACCATCTGGATCCCACTCGACGATCTGGAACTCTTCCTCATGTGATGATGATGACTCGATCCAAGGTCGCTGGTAATCTGCCTGGACGACGCATAGCCAATCAAGATGAACTTTCAATGTATTTGCGACGAGGAAAAGTATAAGAATGAGGGGATGATGAGGATGTAGAAATGGTTGTTCTCGGAAGCAGCTATGGAATTACTGACACCAGCAGAACAAGTGGAAAGAATGTTGAATACAGATGTGTTAATTGGTGTTTTAGGATCAGGTTTTGCGAATAGTGTTTTTATGTTGCCTGGAAGTGTAGCTGTATCTTTTTCGCCTCCATTTGTTGGTGGCTTCTTTTTCAGTACAATGGCAGAATATAGTCAGATTCGGTATATTCCTGTATTTAACTATAGTATTGTTCCTCCAAAGGAATGTAATAGATTACTTGGAGTGTATGGAGAGATGAAGTCAGATTCTGAATACTGTCTGTCTACCCTCTATACTTCAGATATCTACTTTAATATCGGTACTGTATCAAGTATTCTACGTCAAGCGTTAATTCATCTGCGTATTCATAAGTTCCATACCCAGTGAAGTGTCTCAAAGTGATCGATCATGTTTCTTAGAAATGAGGTCAAAACAAACAAAATAATCTGGTACTCAAGTTAGAATTGACAATCCACATAAAGGAACTCCTTAGAAGTAGAGCTTCTTGAAGAGATAAGCAACTCCAGCCTTGGTCTTCTCCTTCTCGTTCTCATTCTGCTTCAAATAACTGCTAATTATCCATAAAACACATTGCTTACCTCTCCTGGAAGGTCTTGGCAATTGTCTTCAAAGCAGCCTTCTTCTCAGCAGCTTCTACTCCCTCCTTGGGAAGAGCACTGAAGTCATACTCCACAGTGTATCTAAGGATCAACAAACGAGTATATGCAAACCTTGTAGGCATGAAGTGCTGGAGATTCATCACCTTGGTAAAAACCTTCATCTGGGTCTTCTTGTTGATCTTCTTCTCGTCCATGGCTCGAACAACCTTGCGAGGAGGACGCTCAACACCCACAACGACAGCATGAGGGAACTTGTGCTTGTCGTTGGCATTCTCGTTCACCTTCACAATGACAGCCTTCTTACCGGCATACTTGCCAGAGAGAATGACCACAACCTTTCCGGGCTTAAGACACTTCACCATCTACATAACAACAAATCGTAAACTATCTACTGCACAATAATGTCACTTGAGTAGAGAACTCTGAAGCAAAAACAGCCATCATTTCAATTCCGCGGTTATTCGCGCTTTCCTTGGAAAATCAGAGTATATCCAAACAAACACTAAAATTAGATTACAAACAAAGAAACGGGAGAGAAGGAGATTTCCTTTCTATTTAGAATGGGGGGATCCAGTTGTTGAGATCCAGAAGCAACAGCCAACACTCTATGAATCAGAGAAAGACAACGAGCCCAAACTGTAAAGGGATATATATCGTCTTATTCGGTTGAATTAACTTGTTCTACACTTACAAACGAACACAAATACATACAAATAAACATTCGCCTACGACTAGAACATTACCTTTCATGGAAGACCAATCCAAACTCACCATTTGAATCTACTTGACTAATACCACCCAAAACCTACCTTATCAGATTGGTTTGTAACTACAACTTGAATTGTTGTCATTTCCATTTTGTGAATTGGTCCACTCACTTCATAGTAGCCACAAATTGCACTCTTCATAGTATCCTAAGAATTACACGATTCTTCTCGTCTCACAGTTACTACAATAGGAGTACTATTTAATCCAATTTCCTGGTGACCTGGCGCAGTAAAGTGAATTCCAAGGGATCCGATAGAATCACCTTCAATAATACGACCTTTCACAATTAGAATATGACTTAACTTGCTTCCTGGTTGCAAGTGAATGCTTCTATAGTCGACCAACAGATTCATCTCTACGATGTACAGGAGTTAAAGACAGTATCCATCTTCTCCTTCGCCGATTCCATAAGGAATAGAGAATGGATCATCATAGGTGTAGAGAGACGATTTGTTAAAGTTGTGTTTATCATATATGAATCACTGTTGAGTTGGAAACGTGAAAAAGCTAAATCAAAAGGTTTGATCGATTCAAAGCTATTTCATTACCCTATCGATGGAAGTACCTTAAGTTGGCTGATGCGACAAACTCCATTAGTGAATTGTTATATACAACGGATACACGAACACTAGAATCAAGAAAGTCATACAATAAGACTTATGGTTACCGATTTCTCGAACCAATTTGGAATACCGTAATGATCGTGTTGTCATAGGTTTCAACTCAAACGAGACTCTCTGAAATAAATAGAAAATCAGAATAGTACCCGAATTCCCATAACAGATTTACCATTCTCCTCAGGATTGACTGGATCCAGCGATTCCTTATTGCGTTCTGTTGAAATAATTGTCTAAATGAAATCAAAGTATCAAACACACTTCAATTGCTTGGATCTGAATCGTTGTTGATGAGCAATTTTGGATGACAACAGCGAATTTCACTGTTTCACCTATAAATACTTGGCAACTACACATAAATGAGAGAAAACAGAAGAGACGTAGCCGAATCATCAATCAAAAAGCCAGAAGAGAGTCCCATGTCCGTTGCACAAATTCCCATGTTTGGAAGACGACGTACTAGAGAATCACAATCAGTTCTATTAGCTACATAGAACAGTTACAGGTGAGGTTCGTTTACTCATATTGCAACTTCCAAGTCAAAAGAGAAAGGAATAAAGGACTGCGCCATAGACTCGATTTTCGGCGACTGAATTCAAAGTCTATTTATCAATGCCCAAATAACCCTACAGTTTTGCCTACTTTTTACGCCTTTCTATCCTCCTAATCTAAAGACCATTCGAAGAGTAGTAGAAGCTTCTCATTGAGGTGATCTAAAATGCATGGAATTCGATTAATTATTCTTTTGTGCTGTCTTGTGTATGTTTCTTGTGGTGATCCAAGTGAGAACGATGCTTCTCCTTCCAGTTATAATGCATTTGATCAGACAATTGATGCAGAGATAATTGAAGATAGAAATGTTATTCGCTGTACGTTGTTTTTGTCATTCGTGACATGAAGGGAGCATGAAGGATGAGGGCATTGACAAGTTTATATCTATCTATGGGAAGGATTTAGGTTCTTTTAAAGAGTTGGAAATAGAAGGTTGTTTTTGGTGTCTGTGAATGAAGACTAGGACTGACAAACAAAGCAGCAGAAATTCTTCTAGATGCCATTTCTGACGCATTCGAAGTTTCTAAGTGTTCTCTGACTTCTGTGGCGTTTAAAGGTATTCAGGACCGTTTTTGTCCTAGCATGGAGAGAAAAGAAAAGAAGAGACCTTGTAAAATGAATCGTGAAGTGATATTACGGCGATTGGCAACAACTTTTTCAAATTGTCCACTTGAGTCGTTTTCTATTGAAGCAAACGCCTTTTCGGCAACAGCTATCATTGAACTAGCTCAGAATGTGTCTTCTGGTTTATTTCCTTCTCTTTCTCTCTTGAACGTTGATGGTATTCCAAAGTATGTGTTCTAATATGTAGACAACAACTATAATTATGATAACATCGCTCTTCCAAAACTTGTTCGTATTGTGAATGAGATGCCTCGAGGAATCGAGGTTCGTTCGTTCTATGTGGATACTGAAAGTAACTTAATGAAGAGAAGTGAACGATAGATGTGATTAAACACAATCATGGCGATGATACTCCATTTCGATACAATTTCGATGATCGTTATCCTGCTGAGTGTCAGTTCTATTGTATGTGATGAAGTGCTGGTTCATAGGTAGCCGAACCTATTAAGGACGAGGAATTCGAGATTTTGATCAAGTATCAACCATGTATCTATGCAAATTCTCTTCTCGCTCATGGAACGAGTCGAGGTTTGCCTTGGGTAAATTATATGACAATCATGTTCGGGGAAGCCACTTTTGTGAATCTCAAGAATATGGAGATTTTTGGGAATGACCTTTATAAGGGTGACGTGGATGCATTGATGGCTACTTTCACTGCAGAGCATCTTCCTGCACTCCAGTATCTGGATATGAGTTGTATGTGTCGTTGTGAGGTCTGATGGATAGCAAACGGCTTGAAAACCTTTCATATCTCCATTGATATGACACATTCTTTAGAGAAATTAATGTTAGATTGTAAGTATCAGTGAGAGATGTGATTTGAAGCTAATGAGTTGACTTCAATCATAATTGATGATGGAGCCCTACCCAACCTCCATTCATTGAAATTAGGATGTAGTGATGAAGGCGAGATGTGATGAGTTAGATAATCATTTAACAGAATTCGTAGTTGGTGATAATGCTATGCCCAATCTTCAGAAACTTTATCTGGATAGTTGGAGTGCATGAATAGTGGTTATTGATAGACAATCAAATCCAACTTGATGTTGTAAAGCGTGTTGTGAATGCTCCATTTTCGAAGTCCTTGACAATTTTGTCTCTTTTCCGTGGAAATCAAGAGAGAGGATGATTCTGTAGACAATCCAAACATTGCAGAAAAGGCAGACGAATTTATCAACATTTTTACAGAAGCAATTAAAGCTCATCGATTCGAGAATCTTAAAATGCTATATTTGGGACGTAAGAGAAGATAGCAAGTATGAATGATAGAATGTGGATTGAAACAATATTGTAAGGATCTCCAAGTAGTTGCTAAGGAGAACATACCTACATTGAAACATATTACCTGCTTTTAAGTGTGGCTGAACGTGATTGCATTGTTTGTTATGGAACCATTTTCAGTTGGAGATAGAGTAGCCGATGGTGCTGGATATACAGGTTTTGGAGTGATACAAGGCTAATTTGTAGGAACAGTGGCATACATCGGACCCATCTGTTTGTCGAAGCCATCGATTGAATGGATCGGAGTGATATGGGATTGTGATGGTCGTGGAAAGAATGACGGGTCGTTAGAAGACGTGACAGGGATTCACAGGTATTTCACATGCAGAGAGAACGGTGGATCCTTTGTTCAGGCTTCAAAACTTCATCGACGGTATTCTATACATGAAGCGTTTGTGAAGAAGTCATGGTTCTGAATTTCGTTGATTTTTAGATATAAGCAAGAGGGAAAGGAGTCTTATCATTCATCAGAACAAGTGGGTCGTTTCCAATTTGTTGGATTTGATACCATTGCAGAGTTACAGAAGCAAGAATGTACCCGGACTGCTGATCTTAGTAATATGTTTATTTCGGACTTTGGAATTTGTGATTCGTTACTCCTGAATCTGGAGAATCTGAACCTAAGTTGGAATCAAATTGTGGATTGGACTGTGTTCATAACAATCCTCGATTCGCTTCCCCATTTGCGGATCTTGTTGTTGAATCACAATTCTCTCCATCCAGACAGTCATCTCCCTTCTCATTCTTCTCCTGTCGAAGTAAGTCTATTTGATTCTCTATAACCGAGATTCTCTCACTCTCTTATACAAATCTTCATTTCAACTCAATTCTTCCTCTTTTTCCATATCTTCCAAATCTCACAAATCTCTCTCTTGCATTCAATGAAATGGGCTCAATTCCATGTGTTCTTCCTCCATCTTCGTCTCTTCAATCTCTCGATCTCTCCAATACTTCTATTTCAGAATGGTCTATTCTTTCCTCTCTCACGTCTCTGCCGAATCTCAAAGACCTTTATTTGGAAGGAAATCATCTTGGATCAAAAACGATTGATTTTTCCTTTCCCAATCTCCGGTTCATCAATCTCATGAATACAGGAATTGAATCCATAAAACAATTGAAATCTCTTTTGGATCATTTTCCCGCGGTTGTTGACATTGAATTGAGGGAGAATGAATTCTACTCACAATCTCCCAATGAGCGTGTCACATTGATAGCACTCTTCCCACAGTTCCAGCGTCTGAATGGATCCAGTATATCAAAGGAAGAACGTACAGAAGCGGAGATCAGTGAGTTGAGTAGAGAGATGACAGTATTTCTGGAGTCAATTCATATGACTTTGGAAACCTTTGTAACTCAGTCACAAGATACGATCAATGCCCAGTTGGAACGATGGAGTGATTTGAAGGTAGAGTATAAGAATGAGGTTGAGAATAAGCGATTGATTAAGATACATGGCTATCCACATATCCAGACACCAACAGCTTCATCGAAGAAGATTTGTGTTCATGTTCAGTCTTCTGGTGATTCATGTTGTGTCTGTTCATAAGTAGCTAGTGGCAAGGAGATGAATCTTCCTCAGACACTTACAATTCGTCAGGTATTACAGTTAACGTGTAAAGTGTTTCGAAAACAACCCTTTCATATTCGACTCTTTACATATTCTGATAACAAGAAAGTGTATTTGACTGATGGAATTCAATCGTTAAAAGATTTAGATATGGATGATGGGAGTTTCATTGGAATGGAAGATAGTGACGAGATCGTGTTTCTACAATATAGTGTTTGTTAGACAAATAGATCATAGTAATCGACTATTCTTACGAATATATTGTTCAAGAACAGTTGCATCTATATGACACTCAACAATGATCAATACTTTCGGCATGGATTTCATAGACATAAAGAAAAGAATCACGCAGATTCAACGTCTTTTCCGATTCACACAGATTAGGAATATCTACTATTCAGTAATTTAACACATAACGTACTTTCAAGATTTACTGAACCCATACACATACAATTCCATCGATTTCCCGTGAATACCTCAAGAGAAGGAAGATCTAACAATGAAACAGAATCTCTATTCAGACCTTTCATACTGAGAGTGTTACTATAATGGTCTTGGTTAGAAGGATCAATATGACGTTCAGGTCGATTATCTCCTTGAAGAGCATACTTATCCAAACAAATCGTTTTGAGACTAGGGAGATCTATATGAATGGAGATCGATAAAAAGTACTATCAATAATTGCTTGTTGGCATAATGTGAAAGTATTTTCCCCAAGTTCAACTAGTTCTAATGAAGGAAGATCTAATCATCATCCATTTCCTTCAATGAAACTCCTTAATTCAAAAAGAGGAGCAGGATAAAAACACTTCCAATTCAATTTCAGAATTTGAAGACTAGGAAGATTCAATAATTGTAATCCTGCATATTCGGAGAATGATGTGGTGAATATAAGACTTTGAAGTTTTGGACAATTCTTAATACTGCACATCTGAGTATTCCATTCATTCAAATCCTGACAACATTTAGAAAAACTATGCTCTCCAATATGAACAAATATCAGAGAAGGAAGTGAATTGATTGTCATATGAGTAACCTGAGAGAAACAACTGTTTCCAATCTCAATTGTCTTTAATGACATCAAACCATTCTCAAAGGAGAGTGATGTTACTTCAGGATTATAGTCATCTCCTATCAAGAGAGATTCTAAATGAGAATGAAGGATAGGAAATGGGATTGTATTCTCAAGTCGAAGAGGATTCACAATAAGAGGATTATCATCTTTGAATAGTCCTTCATATTCAATCATTCCATTTCGATCATACAATAATCCATATCCATTCTTCAATCCATCATAATAACAACCACAATACTT